>NC_142811.1:54309411-54446911 GCF_049724085.1 Artemia sp. Qi Xiang Cuo
CTTTGAAAAATCAAGAAAATGTGACTGTGACAAGGTAAACCATAACCAAACACTACTGAAATATTCCAACTCTTGCATTTCAACGAAAGCAATTCAAAATGAACTTTGAAAAATTAAGAAAATGTAACTGTGACAAGGTAAACCTTAACCAAACACCACTGAAATAGTCCAACTCTTTCATTTCAATAAAAGAAATTCAAAATGAACTTTGAATAATCAAGAAAATGTAACTGTGACAAGGTAAACCAAAAGCAAACACTACTGAAATATTCCAACTCTTGCTTTTCAACGAAAGAAATTCAAAATGAGCTTTGAAAAATCATGAAAATGTAACTGTGACAAGGTAAACCACAACCAAACACTACTGAAATAGTCCAACTCTTGCATTTCAACGAAAGAAATTCAAAATGAACTTTCAAAAATCAAGAAAATGTAACTGTGACAAGGTAAACCACGACCAAACACTACTGAAATATTCCAACTATTACATTTCAACTAAAGAAATTCAAAATGAACTATGAAAAATCAATAAAATTTAACTGTGACAAGGTAAACCTCAACCAAACACTTCTGAAATATTCCAACTCTTGCATTTCAATGAAAGAAATTCAAATGAACTTTGAAAAATAAAGAAAATGTAACTGTGACAAGCTAAACCACAGCCAAACACTACTGAAATATTCCAACTCTTGCTTTTCAACGAAAGAAATTCAAAATGAACGTTGAAAAATCAAGAAAATGTTACTTTGACAAGGTAAACCACAACCAAACTCTACTGAAATATTCCAACTCTTGCATTTCAACAAAGGAAATTCAAAATGAACTTTGAAAAATCAAGAAAATGTAACTGTGACAAGTCAAACCACAACCGAACGCTACTGAAATATTCCAACTCTTGCATTTCAACAAAAGAAATTCAAAATGAACTTTGAAAAATAACGAAAATGTAACTGTGACAAGGTAAACCACGACCAAACACTACTGAAATATTCCAACTCTTGCATTTCAACGAAAGAAATTCAAAATGAACTTTGAAAAATCAAGAAAATGTGACTGTGACAAGGTAAACCACAACCAAACACTGCTGAAATATTCCAACTCTTGCATTTCAACGAAAGAAATTCAAAATGAACTTTGAAAAAATCATGAAAATGTAACTGTGACAAGGTAAACCACAACCAAACACTACTGAAATATTTCAACTCTTGCATTTCAACGAATGAAATTCAAAATGAACTGTGAAAAATCAAGAAAATGTAACTGTGACAAGGTAATCCACAACCAAACACTACTGAAATAGTCCAACTCTTGCATTTCAACGAAAGAAATTCAAAATGAACATTGAAAAATCAAGAAAATGTAACTGTGACAATGTAAACCAAAACCAAACACTACTGAAATATTCCAACTCTTGCATTTCAACGAAAGAAATTCACAATGAACATTGAAAAATCACGAAAATGTAACTGTGACAAGGTATATCATAACCATACACTACTGAAATATTCCAACTCTTGCATTTCAATAAAAGAAATTCAAAATGAACTTTGAAAAATCAAGAAAATGTAATTGCGACATGGTAAACCACAACCAAACACTACTGAAATATTCCAACTCTTGCATTTCAATGAAAGAAATTCAGAATGAACTTTGAAAAATCAATAAAATGTAACTGTGAGAAGTTAAACCCCAGCAAAACGCTACTGAAATAGTCCATCTAGGGCATTTCAACTAAAGAAATTCAATATGAACTTTGAAAAATCAAGAAAATGTAACTGTGACAAGGTAAACCACAACCAAACACTTCTGAAATATTCCAACTCTTGCATTTCAACGAAAGAAATTCAAATTGAACTTTGAAAAAATCATGAAAATGTAACTGTGACAAGGTAAACCACAACCATACACTACTGAAATATTCCAACTCTTGCATTTCAACGAATGAAATTCAAAATGAACTTTGAAAAATCAAGAAAATGTAACTGTGACAAGGTAAACCATAAGCAAACACTACTGAAATATTCCAACTCTTGCTTTTCAACTAAAGAAATTCAAATTAACTTTGAAAAATCAAGAAAATGTAACTGTGACAAGGTAAACCATAAGCAAACACTACTGAAATATTCCAACTCTTGCATTTCAACGAAAGAAATTCAAAATGAACTTTGAAAAATCATGAAGATGTAACTGTGACAAGGTAAACCACAACCAAACACTACTGAAATATTCCAACTCTTGCATTTCAACGAAAGAAATTCAAAATGAACTTTGGAAAATCAAGAAAATGTAACTGTGACAAGGTAAACCACGACCAAACACTACTGAAATAGTCCAACTATTGCATTTCAATGAAAGAAATTCAAAATGAACTTTGAAAAATCAAGAAAATTTAACTGTGACAAGGTAAATCACAACCAAACACTACTGAAATAGTCCAACTCTTGCATATCAATGAAAGAAATTCAATTAAACTTTGGAAAATCAAGAAAATGTAACTGTGACAAGGTAAACCACAGCCAAACACTACTTAAATATTCCAACTCTTGCTTTTCAACTAAAGAAATTCAAAATGAACTTTGAAAAATCAAGAAAATGTAACTGTGACAAGGTAAACCACAACCAAACACTACTGAAATATTCCAACTCTTGCATTTCAACAAAAGAAATTCAAAATGAACTTTGAAAAATCAAGAAAATGTAACTGTGACAAGTTAAACCACAACCGAACTCTACTGAAATATTCCAACTCTTGCATTTCAAAAAAAGAAATTAAAAATGAACTTTGAAAAATCAAGAAAATGTAACTGTGACAAGGTAAACCACGACCAAACACTACTGAAATATTCCAACTCTTGCATTTCAACGAAAGAAATTCAAAATGAACTTTGAAAAATCAAGAAAATGTAAGTGTGACAAGGTAAACCACAACCAAACACTGCTGAAATATTCCAACTCTTGCATTTCAACGAAAGAAATTCAAAATGAACTTAAAAAATCAAGAAAATGTAACTGTGACAAGGTAAACCGCAACCAAACACTACTGAAATATTCCAACTCTTGCATTTCAACAAATGAAAATCGAAATGAACTTTAAAAATCAAGAAAATGTAACTGTGACTAGGTAAACCACATCCAAACAATATTAAAATATTCCAACTATTGAACTTCGAAGAAAGAAATTCAAAATGAACATTGAAAATTCAAGAAAATGTAACTGTGACAAGGTAAACCACAACCAAACACTACTAAAATATTCCAACTCTTGCATTTCAACGAAATAAATTCAAAATTAACTTTGAAAAATCAAGAAAATGTAACTGTGACAAGGTAAACCACAACCAAACACTACTGAAATATTCCAACTCTTGCACTTCAACGAAAGAAATTCAAAATGAACTTTCAAAAATCAGGAAAATGTAACTGTGACAAGGTAAACCATAACCAAACACCACTGAAATATTCCAACTCTTGCATTTCAACGAAAGAAATTCGAAATGAACTTTGAAAAATTAAGAATATGTAACTGTGACAAGGTAATCCATAACCATACACTACTGAAATATTCCAACTCTTTCATTTCAACGAAAGAAATTCAAAATGAACTTTGAATAATCAAGAAAATGTAACTGTGACAAGGTAAACCATAAGCAAACACTACTGAAACATTCCAACTCTTGCATTTCAACGAAAGAAATTCAAAATGAGCTTTGAAAAATAATGAAAATGTAACTGTGACAAGGTAAACCACAACCAAACACTACTGAAATAGTCCAACTCTTGCATTTCAACGAAAGAAATTCAAAATGAACTTTGAAAAATCACGAAAATGTAACTGTGACAAGTTAAACCACGACCAAACACTACTGAAATATTCCAACTATTGCATTTCAACGAAAGAAATTCAAAATGAACTTTGAAAAATCAAGAAAATGTAACTGTGGCAAGGTAAACCACAACCAAACACTTCTGAAATATTCCAACTCTTGCATTTCAATGAAAGAAATTCAAATGAACTTTGAAAAATCAAGAAAATGTAACTTTGACAAGGTAATCCACATCCAAACACTACTGAAATATTCCAACTCTTGCTTTTCAAGGAAAGAAATTCAAAATGAACTTTGAAAAATCAAGAAAATGTAACTGTGACAAGGTAAACCACAACCAAACACTACTGAAATATTCCAACTCTTGCATTTCAACAAAGGAAATTCAAAATGAACTTTGAAAAACCAAGAAAATGTAACTGTGACAAGTTAAACCACAACCGAACGCTACTGAAATATTCCAACTCTTGCATTTCAACAAAAGAAATTCAAAATGAACTTTGAAAAATCAAGAAAATGTAAGTGTGAAAAGGTAAACCACGACAAAACACTACTGAAATATTCCAACTCTTGCATTTCAACGAAAGAAATTCAAAATGAACTTTGAAAAATCAAGAAAATGTAACTTTGACAAGGTAAACCACAACCAAACACTTCTGAAATATTCCAACTCTTGCATTTAAACGAAAGAAATTCAAAATTAAATTTTAAAAAATCATGAAAATGTAACTGTGACAAGGTAAACCACAACCATACACTACTGAAATATTCAAACTCTTACATTTCAACGAATGAAATTAAAAATTAAATTTGAAAAATCAAGAAAATTTAACTGTGACAATGTAATCCACACCCAAACACTACTTAAATATTAAAAATATTTCATATCTAAGAAAGAAATTAAAAAAGATAATTTAAATTAATCTTTTATTTTAAAGTGACAATTTAAAAAAATAAAAAACAATTAAGAAATATTAAAACAATTGAATTTAAAATAAAGAAAATCGAAAATAACATTTAAAAATAAAGAAAATGTAACTGTGACAAGGTATAACATAACCATACACTACTGAAATATTCCAACTCTTGCATTTCAACGAAAGAAATTCAAAATGAACTTTGAAAAATCAAGAAAATGTAATTGCGACAAGGTAAACCACACCCAAACACTACTGAAATATACCAACTCTTGCATTTCAATGAAAGAAATTCAGAATGAACTTTGAAAAATCAAGAAAATGTAACTGTGACAAGGTAAACAACAACCAAACACTACTGAAATAGACCAACTCTTGCATTTCAACTAAAGAAATTAAAAATGAACATTGAAAAATCATTAAAATGTAATTGTGACAAGGTAAACCACAACCAAACAATGCTGAAATAGTCCAACTCGTGCATTTCAACGAAAGAAATTCAAAATGAACTTTGAAAAAATCATTAAATTGTAACTTTGACAAGGTAAACCCCAGCCAAACACTACTGAAATATTCCAACTCTTGCATTTCAACGAATGAAATTCAAAATGAACTTTGAAAAATCAAGAAAATGTAACTGTGACAAGGTAATCCACAACCAAACACTACTGAAATATTCCAACTCTTGCATTTCAACGAAAGAAATTCAAATGAACTTTGAAAAATCAAGAAAATGTAACTGTGACAAGGTAAACCACAACCAAACACTACTGAAATATTCCAACTCTTGCATTTCAACGAAAGAAATTCAAAATGAACATTGAAAAATCAAGAAAATGTAACTGTGACAAGGTATACCAAAACCATACACTATTGAAATATTCCAACTCTTGCATTTCAACGAAAGAAATTCAAAATGAACTTTGAAAAATCAAGAAAATGTAACTGCGACAAGGTAAACCACAACCAAACACTACTGAAATATACCAACTCTTGCATTTCAATGAAAGAAATTCAGAATGAACTTTGAAAAAACTAGAAAATGTAACTGTGTCAATGTAAACCATAGTCATACACATTAGAACCTGACCAAATAATTATTTAAAGCTAATGAAAATCCTATTGAACAAATAACAAAAAAGAAAATGAATATTATACAATGTAAACCACAACCAAACACTTCTGACAAAGTCAAATTCAGTCATCTAAAAGAAGGAAATTCAAATTAACTTTGAAAAATAAAGAAAATGTAACTGCGACATGGTAAACCATAACCAAACACTACTGAAATATTCTAACTCTTACATTTCAATGAAAGAAATTCAAAATGAAGTTTGAAAAATCAAGAAAATGTAACTGCGACAATGTAAACCACAACCACACACTACTGAAATATTTCAACTCTTGTTAGATTTTGTGTGTGTGTGTGTGTGTGTGTATGTTTTTGTGTGTGTGTGTGTAAGTTTTCGTGTGTGTGTGTAAGTTTTCGTGTGTGTGTGCAAGTTTTCGTGTGTGTGTGTAAGTTTTTGTCTGTATGTAAGTTTTCGTGTGCATGTATGGTGACCGGGGGAGGGTCTTTGGGGCCCAGGGAGGGCGTTTGGGGTTCCGGGGGCCCTTGAGGATTGTGTGGTGTTTTGGGCGCCGGGGGGTCCTTTGGGGACCGGGGGGGGGCCTTTGGGAGCCCAGTGGACCTTTGGGGACCGGGGGAGGACCTTTGGGGGCCCGGGGGACCCTTGGGGGCCGGTTGGCCCTTTGGGAGCCCGGGGGACCTTTGAGGACCAGGGGAGGGCCTTTGGGGGTCTGAGGAGGGCGTTTGGGGGATAACATTTCGAAATTTTTACTTTTTAGTTTTTTTTTTTTTTGCGGCGCATCCCTGCGGCGCATCCTACAGCGCTTTCCTGCGGTGCCTCCCTGCGGCGCATCCCCTGCGGCGCTTTCCTGACCCGCGGCGCATCCCTGCGGCACATCCTGTGGCGCTTTCCTGGCCCCGGGCGCAGCCCGGCGGCGCTTCTCTGGGCCGGGGGACCGGTGGGGGCGGGGGGTGGGCCTTGGGGGCACCGGGTGGGCGTTAGGGGCACAGGAAGGGCCTTGGGGGGGCAGTTGGGGGCCCGGGGGACATTTGGGGACCGGTGGAGGGCCTTTGGGACCCCGTTGGTCCTTTGGGAGCTCGATGGGCCTTTGTGGGGCCCGGGGATGGCCTTTGGGGGTCTGGGTGAGCCTTTGGGGGCGCCGGTTGCCCCTTGGGAGCTTGGGGGGCCTTTGAGTACCGGGGGCTTCCTTCAAGGTTGGGGTAGGAGGATTGGAACCCTTTGGGTTGGGTTAGAGGACCTCACAACACTGTTCAAATGAAACTTGTGTATTATAACGACCACAGAGTTTCACCATTAAATTCTCTTCTAAAATCTCTTCCAAAATCTTCTTTTAAAATGTCTCTATCTGTTTCGCCGAAATAATTCCACAACCTGTCTAAAACGGTTTCGCCCAAATAATCCCTAAACGTAAATTCAGCGTATTCCTTTGTTATTGGCATCTCTGCACTAACGCATTTCAAATTAATAAGAAACCTTTTCGCGCGCTAAAACAATTCATCGCTAAGATGTTTCTTGGAGAACTGTTTGCATGGCCTTTGGCTATTAATATCTTTTGGAGTTCGACCAGTAGAACTGTTCCCGAGGCGAAGACATTAATGACTTGGATCTATTCCTGGAGAAATGTTTCTAGGCGAAAATTTTTAAAGTCTGACAGATGATGTCATTGATTGATTGATCTGTTAAGAAAGGGGAAATTAATTTGTTGTTTCTAAGGGGAATTATTGATTCACGATAGGTGAATTGAGGTCGACAGCACAGGTGTTCCAAGGTCGATGTTGTTGATGTTGTAAGTGCACGCTCTCAGCGAATGTCAAGGTCGATGTTGTTGTTGTTGACATACTTTGATTACGCAATCAATTTAGTTCATTGACCCCATTAACCACGTGTTCTCCCTAATGACTCTATGCCCATATTTGGAGTCCCGTCAGTATTCTATGCCCATATAAGGACTCCCGTCACGAGTAGCACCCCCTCCTCTACTTACTACAACACAAATAAAAGCAAAACAAAATACAACGCACGTCTCGCTTGTAGGATGCTCCCCCTCCTTAGGAGAATCCTTTGGCGGTGGCTTCAACTACATTCCAAACTTTACATCACCCCTTCAAGCTTCCATAAAAAAAAAAAAAAAAAAAAAAAAAAAAAAAAGATTTTAAAATAAATACAGCATAAACTATTCTTCCCTTACAAAAATCTCAACAAACAATAAAACATACTTAAACAACACAATACTTATTTAGGAAGAAGGGTTCAAAAATTCTTAAATACATTGTGAGACCACACTGGCTATACATGACAAATGAAACTCAGAGAGGAAGAAAATAACAAAAAGAACTGGCTGACCAAATCCTTGTTTTTCACCTTTTTTTTATTTGATTTTTTTTTTTTTATTTTCTTTCATCTCTGATATTTTCTTTCATTTGTTCAAAAATTCTAACAAATTACTTATAAAATCAAAATTTCCAAATAAAATAAAATTTCCAAATAAAATTCATACTTTACTTGATTGCCTTAAAAAAAAAAAAAAAAAAAAAAAAAAAAAAAAAAAAAAAAAAAACTATTTAACAAACTCTCTGTCCACTCCTCATCAATTCTTTCTGAAAGCTTGACGGTTTAAATTCTAATCTTGTTTATAACTTTACTATTCAAACATACAAGTATAACCCCGATTATGTTATTGTTGCAAACAAGCTCCTGTGAGTTAGTAAATTTAACTTAAAAAATTAATAATTAGGAATTAAAAATAAAGAATTTGATGTTGTCTTTCTATCAACCATTATGAGTGTTGCATATTTTAGATGTAATATATGGATTACGGGGTATATGAGGTCTGTTCAAAAAGTATCGCGAATTTTGAATTTCCGGGAGTTGTGTATATTCAATTTACGATTTTTCTTTGTGGTGTCATGTTGGTACTCATGAAGCACATTTATGCCGAAAATTTCAACAATTGCGAATTTTTAGTTAATTTTTAACGGCTGCTTTTCTTGAAAGAGTTTTGGCTTGTCTTCGATTTTTTCCATTCCAGAAAAATAGATTAAAGAATTTGTATCAAATTTTGTGTGAAAAACAAAAATAAATGTGTGGACGCATACTGAATATCGACTATTTATATATATATTTATTTGTTTCTAACCCATCAGACAATAAAAAAAAATTACACAGAGACTGAGTACAAAATAGAAAAAAAACGACAAAAAAGGGGTTTAAAAAAAAATACATCACAACGTTTATCAGAACAACTAATAAAGATTACCTAATTTATTTTTTTTTTTTTACCTAATATTACCTAATAATACCTAAAGATTACCTAATATTAATTTATTTTAAAGATTTAACTAATTTATTAGAAAACTAATAAATAAAGATTACAACTAACAAAATACTGAACAAATGTTACATACATACGACTTTAAATTATGGCATATGACGAAGCTACCTTTGAACGAAGTGACGTTTATCGGTTGTAAAAAATTTTGTCAAGGCTCCGAGAAGACGTGAACGACGAAGTTTACTGGATGCTCGTGCACTTCAACAAAAGACGAAAACACAGACGAAGTGAAGAAACTAGTATTAGTCAATTATTGAATCACCGTTGGAGAAGCTGCTGGAGATTCAATATAAGTTGATTCTTGCCATTCGATTTGTATCAATAATTTAGGCACGGGACAAGGACTGCGCTACTTTACGGTTGATGAACCTTAGGCGATATCTAAGATGAAGCTGAACAAAATCACAAAAAAAAGATTTTTTGAATTTCTTCGAGGAGATTGAAAAAAAACATTGGGGCAAGTGTGCAACATCTGGCGGGGATTACTTTGAAGCGGGAAATAAAGATATTCATGAATAAGTAAATAATTTAAGGAAAAAACATAAAATTTGCAATTGCAATATCCTTTGAATAGACCGTATAAGATATCATTTTTGCTATTTTAAGACTGATTGTCACTAGTGGTAGTTGTTATTGGTAATTGAAACTATTGGAAGATTTTTCCTAAAGTTTCTGGTATTTTCCAATTTACTCGCCTATTTCTTCGAATTATGACTTTGTACCTTTTGTTTTTTTTTTTATTTATTTTATTTATTTTTTTATTATCAGTTTTTATTTAATTTTACTCACCATCAGCAAACCCCGAAATAAATTGATGCGTGCCTGCTAAGTCACATAGATGGGGTGAGATCCTTCGATGTTTTTTGAAGGATTATCTTAGCCTTTAGTTCAACTCCTTATGGAAAAGGTGGCACGAGAATTCTACGTTTGCCTATAGCCTTTGTTAAAGACTGTTCCACATGCGGTGCATAATACGGAAGGAATACATCAAGCTAAGTAAAGGAAATAAATAACAAGGGTAATAAACTATTCTCCTGCTTTGAATACTTTTCACTACTTAAGGCCACTTAGTTTTGGCTTTCATCGTCTGGTTGCAAATATTCCCACAAAGTAGTTTTCGTTGTCTTCCTTTCAGTTTTAATTCAGGTTTTCAAAATATCGTTTCTATTTTGTTCAGTTGTTGGAAATTTAATGCAGTCCTTCTGTCAGCATCGATCTTTTGCACGGACAAGTGTAGGCGAAATCGCACAGATGAGGGGGGTTTGATGCTGTTTCCAGGGGGTTTGCTTTTTTTCAGGAGGTTTTCCGAAGTTCTTAAAAGATAGCTCTGGTTTATTTTCTTTGTTCAAAGTACGGTTATGGCAGTGGTGGATCCAGGTGGGGGCGCGGGGGGGGCGCCCCCACTAACATAGTGTTGGATTTGGGTTTGGAACCGTTTGCTGTCATTGGGGTTAGGATCAAAGTTATTTTTTGGTAATTGGTTTTTGATAGTTGAATTATTAATAGTTTTTTAATTGTTAAGACTGTTTCTTTTTAGAAACAGGTTTGAAATAGAGTTGCAGTTATTTTGTGTGGTCTCTGTTAGATTTTACTGATGACACATTGTGCCTAAAGGTGTTTAAATAAATGTTGATTTAACAAGGTAATCTGTCTATATTGCCACAAAAGCCAACTGGAAGGTGAAAATCTTCATTTCGTAATAACAAGGGGGGGGGGGAATTATCAATCCTAACTTTTTTATGCTGTGAAGATGACATTTCAGGATTGTACTATCACAATGGGACTGAAAAACTTAATATTTAAACTTCTTTTTACTATCAAAAATTTGTTTTCGAGTCTTGCTATGGCACAGAGGTGAAAAAATTGATATCATTATCATTATCATGAAATTGATATCATTACTTTTTTAGCTGTCATAGAATTTGGGTTTCTTTTCTTTGCAAAGCGGGGTGGTTTTTACAACATTGTTGTTTTTTAGGGGATTGGTACAATAGAAAGTAAACGTATGAAACGTTCAAACATATTATTAATTTAAGTTTTGGATTTCGGTGAGCAAATGGTGGTCACTTTACTTCCTATTTTCATGTAATTAAAGCTCTGCAATATATGACAAATCACTTCGTCTGTCCATCCTAAAACATTAAAATAAAGGCCAAACTCTTTAGAAAAATCTGAATTTTAATAAAGGTTGTAAAAGTATGCACTTAAAACTAAGTATACGAGTCAAAATACTCCTTCAAAAGTCGGAGTAATCATTTAAGAAAAATATTTTCGAAAAATTGTTTATCAAAGAAGGCAAATAATTATGTGTTTTTTTTTTCTAAACGGTATAGATGGGTCTGAATTCTCAATTTGAATCAGTGGAATGACATCGATTTTTTTGCAAACAGTTACTAACTAAATGTTGGAAAAAAGTGTAAATTCCCACCATTTGAGTTAACCACGGAAACGGAATGCAGCTGCAAGCTGCAATATTACTTCAGTTTTTTTTCTATCCGGTATAGACGGGTCTGAATCCTAGATTTGAATCAGTGGAATGACATCGATTTTTTTGCAAACAGTTACAAACAAAATGTTGGAAAAAAGTGTAAATTCCCACCACTTGAGTTAACCACGGAAACGGAATGCAGCTGCAAGCTGCAATATTACTTCAGAATTTCATACCTTCTCAATACCAACCAGTCACAAAATATAATTATGTTTGTGTATAGGGATTGCATATATATATATATATATATATATATATATATATATATATATATATATATATATATATATATATATATATATATATATATATATATATATATATATATATATATATATATATATATATATATATATATATATATATATATATATATATATATATATATATATATATATATATATATATATATATATATATATATATATAACGTTGAGGATTTTTATACTTATTTTGATACATGCCATCCAATCATATTTCCACGATTAGTTGTTTATAAATCAAAATTTTTATAGGACAATTCTCTTACTTAATTCTAAATCTGAGCCGAATTTCAAATTTTTATTTTTGTTCTCACCAAACATATTGAGATTTAAATATTTGAATGAGAGGGAGGGAAATGAGAGGGAGTGGCAATCCTCATAAAAAAGGATGTACCTCATTCAGCAATAGCCCCAAGAGAGTATCTGAATGTGATTGATGTGGTCAGAGTGAATTTATATCTCCAAGGTAGACATCCCTTAAAAGTCTCATCCTTTTACAATCCGAACGACAGCAATGATATTAAAACCGTGCTTGAAGAAGAAACAAGAGATAAAAACACTGTCATTTTAGGTGACTTTAATGTTCATAGTTTTCTCAAGATAAGAAAAAAAATATGAGAAATTTACCACAGCTTGAAACTCTGAGGATTTAAATCACCAGTTTAATCCTATCAAATACGAATATAACAAACACATAATTATTTCTTTTTTAAGGAGTATTTCAACTCATTTACTTAGTTTGAAGCTTACCTACATACATCTACCTACATACATATACTACATACATACATCTACCTACAGCATATACTTACCTACATACATATTTATTAAAGTTCATATTTTTCTGACGATTTTGGTCTTTATTTGAATATTTTAAGATGAATAGAAGGGGAAATAGGCTACTAACGAAGAGCTCTAAACTGACGGGACTAGCCATCATAAGCGTTCACCAACATATTGAGGTAGACATCTACCGTCTGATGAATAGATTTGTTATAAAATTGTGAGTTCTGTAATTTAAGCAAAATATATCGAACTTTAAAAAGTGGAAAGATAAGCTACATTGTGATGCAAAGTGAAATTTTTATTAGTAAATTTTTGAGATTTCGTCAAAGTTGACACTGTTTATTAAAACACTATTTTTAAAAAGAAATAGTGATTAGTTAATTCTTTATTGCCTATACTTAAAACCCTCGTTTAAAATGTCTTCTATGTATTTCTATCTCTTTATTCTATTTTTCTCGTTACACCTCTAAAAGAACTAGTATTTAATTTTTAATACATCTTTTACGAATTTACAAGTTGTATCTTAATCCTACTCTTCATTACAATCATAATTACTAAGCGATGCCACAAAGTTAGGCTACATGCTAAATTGTTTAACCTATACAAATAGTCACAAAGAATGCATGACCCCAAAAGATAGTTCAAGGCCAATTGTTTTTGTCAATACAAAGCTTGACCCACTCGCTATAGGGGTCAGAAGTGCAGAGGCGAAAAATTATGCAGACAATATTAAATATCATATTTTTTTATAGATGGTGAGAAGCTTTTTTTATGGCGGGGTAGTTTTTATAACTTACTATTTTTTGTATCAATATTTTTGTACCATTTTAATTTCAACAGATTTATTAGAACTTTAACCCTCACCAGATTTTAGATTGCATTTACGACCATTTCCACTACCATTTCCACTTCCCACTACCATTTCCACTACGGCGCCATGATTCTCGAGGTTCCCTTTAAATTGCTGGTATTCCTTTGGACGCAAGTTTATCGAAGCAACCTATTATGCGCCCCTCGCTAAAAAAAAAAATCCTGGAACCGCCCCTGGGTTATGATCTATGTTTTCTTGCAACCCCTTCTGAGATTTACTCAAGATGCCAAGAGAGTACAAAAGACTCCAGTTTAGAAATAGAGCTACTGACCGTTTCTTTTCGGAGGGGGTGGGGGCTAGAAAAATAAACTATTTTGTCGTCATACCGTCGAAAAAATACAGTTTTCACATTTGGAAAGGGGTTTGGACCAAAATAACCTCCTTTAACTGTACCTATTTAAAGAATGGGTTGTAAAATGGAGTTTGCCGTCTGGTAGCAAAAGCATGAATTTGCTTCGGTATTTACCTAATATATAGGGAACCCCTAATATAGGATTCAAATGACTATAGAGCAAAATTTAAAAGACACAAAGCCCACAAACAAATGTTTGAATTAAGACTGTCGACCAAATGAATAAAAAAAAAACAAGCTGAATTTGTATCTGGAATCCTCTTTAAACCGAAAACATAAACGAAAACTAAAAGAAGTTGAAGCTGAATATATAACTAAAAGAAGGAGACAGCTTATATAAGAGAGATAAAAGGAATGCAGTGAAAAGGAGGGGTTTGTACAGGAGCGGATTTTGGAACCATGACAATAAGAATGGATCATAAAAATTCGAAAAAAAAATATAACAAAAAAAAAAGAAAGAACTCGGAATTGCAAGCGCAAGAGGGCACAATCAACAGTGACGTACGCAGAAAGGGGCTTCTGTGCTTGACCTCCCCCCCCCCAAAAAAAAACTAAATTTTTCCCAGTTTCTGGGCTCTTCGTATTCAAGTTATCAGATCAAATTTGTTGTTTTTTTTATTGGGCTCCCTCGAAAAAGAGATTGCTGCATACGTTTCTTATATATATATATATATATATATATATATATATATATATATATATATATATATATATATATATATATATATATATATATATATATATATATATATATATATATATTGTACATATACTTTACTTATACTTTATAGCATATATATTATATTTTATCTGATATATTGTTTGTGATTTTTCTTCATTTTATATTATACGAGTCATCCATAATATTGAATCATTTGATTCAGTTCCGTTTTCCCATTTCGTCAGACCGTGGGATAATCCGAGGTTATTGGCTTGCGTAATCCCATGCTATGCGATGACATTTTAGCTTGTCAAGGCTTAGAATTCCTGAAAAATTGAACCGCAAACAAACACGAACAAAAAATGCAGAACTTTTAATAGCTACTATACACTTTGGTTTTTCAATAGAAGGAAAATCGTTATTCTGATAGATATCAATCGTTGTTAGAGGATCGATTGACAACGTTGCAATCGTTGCAAGAAAAGAAAAATTACCTTTGACAAGACGATTTTGTATTGGCTATGGAAAAGAGACTCTAAAGCATTAAATAATCAGGCTAAATCTTAAAAGTACCGAAGGCATTAGAAATGAAATCTTGATACTTTAAATTGGTTAAGTGGAAACTTAAGCAATTATATTCGTTTTAGAAATAAAGAAAGCCGGGGAGCAATTTTTAATGAAAAAAAATTCTATATATAGGTATGTAGTTTTATGCCTAGCAGGTGCCAATTTTGAAAATAAGAAACGTGTCTGAAAAATCAGCAGAAAATGAGCGAAAAGAATATATCATCAAGGAACTCTAAAAACCGTAACTTTCCTTATTACTACAGCGAAAGACAAACACTGCCATAAATCTAAGCTTTGAATTAACATGGATATTATTAAAAATTTTAAAGATTGAATACTTCAAATTATTAATTAATTCACTTGTCTAACAAAAGCATCTTTGTAGAACGACTAGTAAGGATATTTTTTATCCCTTTAGTTGCTATTTTGCATTTTAATACTTTTTAAATTTATTTTATAAATCTGTAGTTTTTATAGAAGTAAAAGGGATTACAAGTTTATGTGCATTTGGAAAGTTTTTACTATATTAGAAAAAAATTCAAAGGTACAGGTTAAGTCTAAAATTCGAGGGGACAAGGCATATTCTGAGATCCGGTACATCCTAGACATTGTTATGAATGATGTATATATTTAGTATGTCTTAATCAGAATCATACAGAAATACAGAATATGTCTTAAACAGAAACTGAATCATAGAACTAACCTTCCCAAGTTGAGCTGTAATATTTAAAACTAAAATTAGCATAGTTTTTTAGTATTTCCGCGTATTTTAGAATGCCCTATTTTTCTGTCGTTAATTTCTGATTCAATCCCATTACTTAATTGTAACTATGATTTGTCTGAAAATGACAACTATTCATTAAAGAGAAATAATATTAAATCAAAAGAGATTATAAAGAAAAAAGGCAATCTAACATATGCAATAACTAGGCCTATTCCATGCTTAAAACCACGGAAGTCTGTGTTCTTAAAAAGAAAGCCAGATTTAAATCTACTATATATCGAATTTACCACACGTTTATGAATTTACACCACAAATATTAACCTAGAAATCAAAAGAACAGAACATAACATTGATGATCAGTGATAACAAAACATGCCAGAACAATGTTGCTAACAACAAAAAATAATGAGCTTTTCAAATCTGGTGCTCTTTTTGGGATACCCTTTGTTATAAGTTAATACAAAGAGCATGTGTAGCTTACAAGGGTGGAACCTGGAGCTACCACCATAAAGCGTGCCATCTAGAACAAATAATCTCGATGATCGATGATAACAAAACATGCCAAAGCAATGTTGCCAAAAACAAAAATAACGAGCTTTTCAAATCTGGTGCTCTTTTTGGGATACCCTTTGTTATAAGTTAATACAAAGAGCATGTGTAGCTTACAAGGGTGGAACCTGGAGCTACCACCATAAAGCGTGTCATCTAGAACAAATAATCTCGATGATCGATGATAACAAAACATGCCAAAACAATGTTGCCAACAACAAAAATAACGAGCTTTTCAAATCTGGTGCTCTTTTTGGGATACCCTTTGTTATAAGTTAATACAAAGTGCATGTGTAGCTTACAAGGGTGGAACCTGGAGCTACCACCATAAAGCGTGCCATCTAGAACAAATAATCTCGATGATCGATGATAACAAAACATGCCAAAACAATGTTGCCAACAACAAAAATAACCAGCTTTTCAAATCCGGTGCTCTTTTTGGGATACCCTTTGTTATAAGTTAATACAAAGAGCATGTGTAGCTTACAAGGGTGGAACCTGGAGCTACCACCATAAAGCGTGCCATCTAGAACAAATAACCTCGATGAACGATGATAACAAAACATGCCAAAACAATGTTGCCAACAATAACAAATAAGAAAAATGGTCTATTCAAATCCGACGTCCCTTTGGAGACACCCTTTACAGTGAATTAGCTACTCCTCTCAACAAAACAAAAGCAACTGAGTTTAGATTGTGATATTCACGATTAGTTTCCATCCTTTCATATTTTTTTTAAATTGTTATGGTTTAAATTCCTTCCCATTTTCAACGCCGATAACGCCTTGTTGTATATTGGCAGATTATGTGTTTAATTTGTTCTTTTTCTTCCTACTTACCATATACCCGTTATTTTCAAAATTACTTCTTTGGTTCTGTCATGGTTGGGTAGTTTGGCTTTAAATCTTTTATAAGTTAAGACCGAAGAAGAAATGGAAGAAAAGAAAGAGGAAACATCAGTGCTGCCTATGTTAAAAGTGATTTTCCTTTATTGTTCAAGGTGGAGGGGTGTAACGTTCCTGTGTATGTTGTTCGACATTGTTCATTCCATTAGTACAGTTTTCATTTTGATCTTACGCAATTTTCGAGGAGTTCAGGCTTTTATAATTAAAATTTATTGAGAACACACTTACCACTCCTGAATCAACTTCTAATGACAATTTTTTCTCATTTGACAGTTTTCTTCAAAAAGTGTTTTTAAATTTTTGGTTACTATGGGCCGGGGTTCGTTCTTTACTAGGTTGTAGCCATCTCTGCAACCATGAAAACTTGCCCCTGCTATGGGTCAGTTCCAGCTAAGCCAATGGAAATCGCTATATTACTACTTAAAAATTAACTTTGTCAACCTTGTCATATTTAGTTGACGTTACAAATAAATCGTTAACACCCAGTAAAAAAATAGTAGGGGAATGAATCCTACTTTTTTTCTGCCAATCATTACATTGATACCTAGACAATTCTTTCCCCTTGCCGGAACCTAAATGGACAGTCTTTCTTTTTTACTGCATAGGTGGGAAATTGCTTATCCGTTTGTCAGATTGCGAGACATATCTCTCAGTCGAAAAGAGTTTAGTTACTTATCTCTCGAATCCCAAATGACACCTAGTACATATACGAAATGAAGAACTCAGTTCAATTATTCGGACTTAGCAGTAAATCATTTTCTAAAAAAAAGACATTAATAATTTGTAATTTGACACCATTGCTGAATTAGATGACATCTCGGTATAAAAAACTGATTGTGAAAAATGTATTGCTCTTCTTTTGCAAATTATAAGTCATATATACGGTATAATTGGACACTTTATTTCAACACCATAACCATCTTATTTCGGTATAGTTTGAAAACCGTTTATCTGAAATCATGGAGCAGGATTGATTTCGAATTTGTGGAATATTCTGAATTTCATGTTTAGTTGTTGACTACGTCATAAACTACTAAAATTCTTCCAGCTATTGCATCATTTATTTTCATGGTGAAAATTGATAAATTTTACAGTTGGCCGCAAATTTTCGAATAGTCGTATAAAAAATACCCATGGGGAATCCAAATTTTAATCGCTGCCCAACATTAATTCTGTATCTGTCGCTGTCAACATTCAATAAAAACAGATTTTTGGAACTAACGCTCAAAAAACTATCCAAAAGTTGTCAGTATATTGGATTGACCTGTTCATTACTGTCGCGCTCAATGTCCAATGTCTACTCGAAAAATATTTCATTTGACTCCCACAAGTATTCTCAAGATTTCTGAGTTCAATCAATCAATTTATTTAAAGGAAAGAGGAGAAAATTACAAACTTTTAGACACCCACATAGGCAGGCCTGTGAGAGTGAGGAATTGAAAACACATCAGTGTATTTCGTTTCCCTTCTCTAAAAAGTCATATATTGGTTAAAAGACAAACCCTCTCCGCGGCTTTTATTGTTTTTTAATTATCTTGTATATCAAAATCCCCCCCCCCCCCTAAATTCTTGTATTCTTCGTATTTTTTTCCTGTTTTTACCTCTGTAATTCCATTTTCCATTCCACTGAACTCCATTTTTTTGGATTTATCTGAACATTTCTGAATATTTATTTTCAGAATATATCATTTCTGATATATTTTCTGAATATACCATTTCTGAACATTATCTGAATATTTATCTTCGTATTTTTTTCCTGTTTTTACCTTTTGTAACTCCATTTTCTTTTCCACTGAATTCCATTTTTTTTTTTTTGATTTATATGAACATAGAAGACACGTGGCTTTCAGTATCACGTTTTGTATCGAAGGATTTCTTAGTTTTTTGGTTACAGATTAGAGTTTAACATTTCAATATAAATGCAGTACAAAACCGCACTTCAGTTTAAAAAAACTTTAATAATTAAAAAAAGTATAATTTTTTTTTTAATTTTTGGTCTCATGTCCTTACTCGTTACCATGTCCTTTAGATTGTTCCTTTCTTGAGATTATTTTATCCTTGTTTATGGGTCTGCGACAAAGTCTTTACGTTAAAAAAGAAACGAATTTTAAGAAGCACTTGCACTGAAAGCCATCACAAAATTAATAACACTAAGGATTGGGTGGTATGTTTCTATCGCGGCCAATGTTTATTCTTTACCCAAAAAATGTGACATTGATTCTTGTACGTATTTCTAAGAATTTTGTCCTGGAAAAAAAGCTCAACGTATACAATTCCCTCTTTTTCAGCAGCCATATGCTGCATTGTCACTGCTAGTCATTTTACTAGAGTCATTAAATAAAGGATGTTTGCCCCCCCCCCTTCTCTACAGGAAAAATTCACCCCAATGGGGGAAGGATATACATCTTTCTACAGGTTAAAAGATAGAATTATAACTACTTACTTTTATAGAGCAATAGTTTGATTAGGTTTCAGTTTCTTTATTCACAAAAAGAAAACAAATACAAATGCTGCAGTTAAGAACTAGCTACATAAGATATTATCCAGCTCCATAAGCTGCAGTTAGATACAATGCTGCATAAGATACTAGGCTACAACTCCTACCATCCCACCTTCTTTCCACTCCACCGCCCTTCCTCCCTGCTGTGCCACCTCCCTACCGCTCTTTCCCCCTGTTACCCTCAGTAATAATATTGAGCCCATACTTTGTATTTTTATTTTCGATGCTTACTATGATTCGATTTCGATGCTAATATACTCAAGTTCGAACGATCTTTTGATAAGTGCAAAACATTTATCTAAGAAAATTACAAAATTTTACCAGAAATCCTTTGTATAACATACGAGCATATATCGTACATAAAACAAAACATTTACCATACAACCACGTTAAGTACTGCTATTACTAACCTTGCTTAACCGAGATAGCGTTAAAGGAAGAGATATAGAGGAAAATGAAAAAGTTTGTGATACATTGGATGTGAAGGAAGATTTGTTTTGTGAGGAGGAATTAGCGATAGTGTTAAAAGGACTAAGAAATAATAAGGTTCCAGGTGCAGAAAGGGTGGTAAACGAATTTCTTAAATATAGCGGCTCTGGGGATTGAGATACGTTACTGAAGATTATGAATAGGGGAAGTACCTAACGATTTTTGGAAAACCCTAATTAAGCCACTTTATAAGAAAGGCGATAAAAGTGAGTGTGGTAATTATTGAGGGATTAGTCTGGTCTCTGTAGGTAGTAAATTACTTAGTAATATGATACTTTTTAGACTGAGAGATGCCGTAGACAAAGCTTTAAGAGAAGAACAGTGCGTTTTTAGAAAAGGTAGACAATATTTCGACCGAATTTTCACTCTTAGGTTAATAATTGAGAAGTGCTTGAGTTTTCAAACACCTTTGGTCCTCAGTTTTATCGATTATCAGCAAGCGTTCAATTCTGTTGATAAAAGAGCTTTAGTAAAGGTTTTATCCTTGTATGGTATACCAGAAAAATACATTAAAGTGATTAGTGCTATGTACGAGAATAACACTGCTGTGGTTAAGGTAGGAAATGAGGTTAGCAGCTGGTTTTGTATTAAATCAGGAGTTAAGCAGGGCTGTGTTCTATCCCCCTTTATATGGGTTATTTTGATGGACTTTGTCTTAAGGAGCACAGGAAAGGCAATGGGAGACCACGGAATCAAATGAGGAGGAAAAAGTCTCCCGGACTTAGATTATGCTGAGGATTTAAGCATCCTAGATGAAAGTGTGAGCAAAATGAATGAAGTTTTACAGGTTTTGCGAGTTCAGGGTGCTAGAATAGGGTTGAAAATTAATGTTAAGAAGACTAAGTCGCTAAGACTAGGAATAAGTGGAGATGAAAAGGTGATGTTGGGTAATGAAAAGATTGATGAGGTCGACATCTTCACTTACCTTGGTAGTATTATTAGTAAAGATGGTGGGAGCAGTGAAGATGTCAAAAGTAGAATAGCCAAGGCTCAGGGAGTTTTTTCACAGTTGAAAAAAAGTTTGGAAGAATAGGAAGATAAGTCTGCAAACCAAGATTATAATATTAGAAGCTACAGTGATGACAGTGGTCAAATATGGCTTTGAAGTATGGGCGCTCTGAAAAGCGGATGAAGATTTTCTAGATGTTTTCCAGAGAAATTGCTTAAGGATTGTTCTGGGTACCCGGCTGACTGACCGTATTTCAAACAATAGGCTATACGAAAATGTGGATTAATACCGCCCTCAAGGACTACAATGAAGGAAAGGTTGAGATGGCTAGGGCACGTTGTGCGGATGAAGGATAACAGATTGCCGAAGATGGTCCTTTTCAACCAGCCATCTGGGGGAAAACGGACAGCAGGGCGTCCTCGTCGGGCGTTGGAGGACATCATGAAGAAAGATTTAAAGGAAATGGGAACTTCATGGGCGGGTGTAAGAAGGGAGGCTTTGAATAGAATTCGGATGGAGGAGGAGCGTGCGTAGCTGTGTTGGCCTCAGGCGGCTTGGTGCTACGGTGAGTTGTTAGTAGTAGTAGTAGTAGTAGTATTACTAACGACTCGCCGCAGCACGAAGCCACCTGAGGCCAATACAGCTACGCGCGCTCCTCCTCCATCCTAATCTTTTCAAAGACTTCCTCTTTACACCCTCCCAGAAAGTTCCCATTTCCCTTAAATTTTTGCTTACGACATCCTCTCACTCCAACCGAAGCCGACCTGCTTTTCGTTTAGCCCTAGACGGTTGGCCAACAGACAACCGTTAAAAAAAGCTATAAAATAAAACTAGAAAAAAATCCACGAAATAGCTAAATTTAATTTTCTTCTTTTTTTAATTTCTTATGTTCTTTGGGTTTATAATCCCTATTTGTTCGGCATCGGGGAACAAATTGAATTTGTTTTCTGCTCCATCTTCTCATCCTTCGTTTGGGGCAGATCTGCTGATGAAGAATGTGGGGTTCCTAAAGCTATTATTCAGAATCACTGACATCAAACCTAACGTTAATGGCTCTATGAGAATTTCCTTTTCTTATCTTCTCAATCATGTGGGCGATAGCCTAGAACATTAGGCTATTTGACGGATTTCCACCCTTTTTGGAAGTCTAATCATTCCAATTGGGCCTGTATTATGTTTGGAGATCAAATTTGATTCTCTTGAACCGTTTAGTTTCGGGCGTAATGCAAGTTATGGAGATTTATCTGAGGATTAGAGCTCTTCTTATATGATTTTGGCGACAATCGTTTAAGTGTAATTGGCATTAACGATAATTGCAATAACGTATTGAATGAGTGTAGAGATTATGCTCTATTGAATGCGATTTGAACCAAAGAGTATGGGTAACTCAAAAGAGTTGGAACTGGCGCTAGTGTCGATGAAAAAAATCGTCAACGTCATCTAGCGTTTGGCGTTTCTTGGAATTTTTTCAGTGCAATAATAATGAAAAAGTAGTTTTAACTGTATAAATTTAGTGTAGTAATAAGTGTCTGATCTCAGCTTTTGAAAGAGACGCGATTACAAAGCTTTAAAAAAAATGTCCAGAAACGTCAAACGTTTGATGGCGATGACGATTTTTTGTCGACGCTAGCGTCAGTTTCCACTCTTGTACGTTACCCGTACTCTTTGGTTTGAACATTAAAATGGATTTTTTACAAAAAAAGCAATAAAAATTCTTTTTTTTGGAATCTTTGAAACTAATCAAAAGCATTGTTAACTTGTAGTAATAGATGAATATTCCAAGAATTTAATTGCAATTGGTTACTCAACACCAAAAGCTACAAAAATCAGTTGTAGTAAGCTTATTGAACACAGGGTTAAGGCCTTCTATTGGATGAATTTGGAGTCTGCTTTCAAAAAATTCATCTTGACCATGCCCTGTGTACTTTCAGATTAGGGGATCCCCCTCCCCCCTCAAAAAAAAACTGTCCAAAGAACCGCGAGGACTGAGAACCGTCCTAGACGTGTGGCTAGCACGCCAGACTTGAATCCCTTTGACCGTGAGGGCTTTAGAATGGTTATTCACTTTAGAATGGGGGTCAGTGGCGTGGCTCTGTAAGCTCAACCAGAGTCGACCCAGCTATAAATGGGTACCTGGAGAAAACTTGGGAAAATGAACAGGAAGGGTATAAGAAAGTACAGATTGGCTGCCCCCCCCCCACAATTTCTGAAAGGCCATGAAACAGAGATCAACACCGCCAGTAGGGACTGTAAACTCCAATGTAGTATCGTTTACCTCTTTCTTCCTTTTTTTTTAAATAGTGAAAATCCCAGTGAAATATGAGCGACAATTTGGCCTACTTTGGCCAAAGACAACCCCAATCATGTGGAGACTATGGAGGCTCAATTTAGTCAATTTGACTGCTTTTGCCATAGGCTTCAAATTCACAAGGGACTTTTTAAGGATATTCGTAGGGAAATTATTTACGAAAATTTGGATTTTACAATCTACCATGGCCTCGGTAAATATTGGTCACTTGGCAAGTTTCATGTATGATTATAACTTTTTTTTTTTGTATCTATCAGTGATGCCTGAAGGAACATTGGATGTATCAGTTTAAATTTGTTCCAATTCACAACTTCTTGTACTGTCACTGTATCTTCCTGTATCTTCAAGCATTAAATATTAGCAGTTTGGGCAGTTATTGTTCATCACAGAACAAGTATATGGGTTATGTGATTTTTCAAAAGGGTTTGAAAAGGGTTTGTCAAAAGGATGTTTTTTTAATTAGTTAAAAAAAGAGTGTTTTAAATTATTTGGAAAAAATATGAAAATTAAACTAAAGTTTAAAACAAGTTTTGAAAGTTAAATTAGTTTTTAATTAGTTAAAAAAAGAATGTTTTAAATTATTTGGAAAAAATATGAAAATTAAACTAAAGTTTAAAACAAGTTTTGAAAGTGTGTAGGTTTTTAAAAGCACTTCTAAGAACAGCTTATTGACATATTCACTGATGCTGGTACCTGTAGGAAGGGAAGCTCTTTTTCTTTTTGCACCCCGACTCAAAACGTTTGCTGAATCAAAATTATATAGGGGCTAAATGCCCCACCCCCAATTAATGCTACTGCACCTAAGCCACACTTTAGTGACTCAAAGAGTCAGTGGGGTCGAACAGCAGCATTTATAAAGAATACCATCTCGTCCTTCATTCTTAAGTTTGATTCTCAAATTTTCTTTTTTGTATTATTATTATTTTGAGGGGAGTGGAGCAAAGAAATCAGAAAGTGTTTTTCTATTTTACATATTGGAAGGGGAAGGCGTCATAACATCCAACCGTCAGGGGCACCAACGTCATTTCGTCCAGAAAATCCGTCACAACATCGACAAAAAAAAATCCGTCAGGACCACCAGCCGTCACAACGTCCAAAATTTTAAAACTTTAGTTTTTTTGGGTTTAGGGGAGAAAGGGTACCTAGGTTAGGTTACGTATTTAATATATGCTATGCTTTAGCCTCACCCCCCTGATGTGCAAATATATAGCCGAAATTTGTTTCTAAACTAGTATATACTTATTACTGTTATATCAACTTTAAATTTTTTGGATGTCGTGACGGTTGGTGGTTCTGATGGATTTTCCTTTTGGATGTTATGATGTCTGATGCTTGTGACGGTTGTTCGAAATGGTAGCACCCTATTGGAAGACTTGCTTGTTCGAACATCGACACAAAATATGAATTTGAATTAAAAACTTTAATTTTGTTGCATATGAATTTGCATGTTAAGAGGCTGGCTTCTTTCAATAGGGGGAAAACAAAAATAAATTTATAACTCATTTCGACGTTCAAATTTCAATACAAAAATTTCAAACTTGAACTTCAAAATGCAATTCAAAATTTACTGTATCTCTGTTGGTATATTTGAGAATTGGCCTGTTTAAATAAAAAAAAGGGGAATTATTCTCGGAAAGAAAGAAGTGAGACAGTGAATCCATTTTCTCGTCTTTTGTGTTTGATGAACCATATAAGTTTCTGATAGAAGACTATCTCATTCATTTCCCATTCCCACTAAGGTTTTCTTGTAATTAGACGGTTATGTGACGGTAATGGGAAGTCTTAGTATTATCTGATGGGAGCTAAGAAACATAGAGATCTTTGTTTTTCTCTTTGTCTTTTCGTTTGCCAATAGATGAGTTTACTGAAGCCAAAGGTCGACAAGAACATTGAGGAAGAAACGATGAAATTACTTAAAAAACTGTATTGTCAACTGAAAAGTTAAAGGGTTTTCGAACAATGACACTCATTTGAGAAAAATTTACAAAATTTTCCCTTTTGTGGTAATACTTTCAAACGCGCAGGTAAATAAATTGGTTATTGTTTCTTTCTTCTTTTTTTCTGTCTTGGAATTTTCCTTTTGCTACCCTGCTGACGCTAGGAAGGATGTCGTATTAACAATAAAGTTGGAAATGGGTATATTTTTATGGGTAATCGTATCGAACCAATTGTCCTAAAAACACCGGGAGAAAACCCGTTCAAACAGAAATTAAAAATTCTAGTGCCCTTTTTAAGTGACCAAAAAGACTGAAGGACAACTAGCCCCCCTCACGGCCATTTTTCCCCAAAGACATCTGATCGAAATTTTGTGATAGCTATTTGGTTGAGCATAGTTCAAACGCCCAATAACTATGATTTTTGGGATGACATGGTCCCCCGCAGCCCCTAGGGAAAGGGCTGTAAGTTAGGAATATGGCCATTAAGATAAGATTTATTCATAATTAATTAATTATACGAAGAATACATGGTGATAGTCCCTCAAAGGCTGCTAGGCCTGTAAAAGGGGGAGAATGCATACGTTTCAATTCAGCACTAAATCAAAAGAAATACAAAAAAAAAGATTATAACATCGCTCATCAAAAGAAAAATAATACATAAAGTAAAATAGATTAAATAGACTATAATCACTGCTACAGAAAAAGGAGAAAAAGAAGAAAGGAAAGCGAAGAAAAAAATCATATGAAAACTTTTTTTTAAGTCTTTTGAATGTGTCATTGTTTACATATAGTATTGTATGTAAAAAACACAATCCAAAAAAAAATCCCGAAAAAATTTTTGGGAGAATTTTTTGTGAGGAGGGAAGTGTCCGAGGGGATTTTTCACGGGGAAATCTTACATGCGAGTAATTTTCCGGAATTCATATACGGTAATTTTCTTACTTTCTCTATGGCTGATCAATTTTATATGTGGAGAGAATGTTCTGGGGGTATTGTCCGGGAGAAATTTTTCAGCGGGAAGGGATTTAGTCCAAGGGGAGAACTTCCCATGGGGGATGCTCCGGTGGGAAATTTCCACGAAAGAGGGGGGTTTCCGACATGTTTTGAAAAACGATCAGAAATCAAATAAAAACCCAAGGTTTTTTCAAATAAAAGAAAGGAGAATTTTCCATGGGGGATTTTTGGCGAAGAGGGAATTATTGGGGGTGGGGGAAAGTTTCGATGTAGGTTACAGGTGGATTTCTCGGCGTAATTTGAAAAACGGTCAGAATTTGAATTTTTTTTCAACTGAAATTAAGGAACAACATTAAAACTTGAAACGAACAGAAATTATTACGATATGAGGGGGGATAGGCTACCCCCTTCACAATACCTCCTTCTTTACGCTGAAGTTTGACCTTTTCTCTCAATTCTTTAAGAACGAATCCTAAAACACAGGGACCGCTTAATTCGAATAAGAAGCTTTTTTTAAGCACTAAGAACATTAGCGTAACGCGAGGGATTGAGGAGGTGGCAACCCCCTTATGTACGGAATAATTTCCGTTCGCTTTAAGTTTTAATTTTGCTCCTTACTTTCAGGTGGAAAAAAAACTTTTTTTTAATATATGTCCATGAACCATCTGAATCTGAACAGTTAAACAATCAAACCCTATTAATCAGTCGAAATTTGCTATACTATATAAAAGTGCAAGTTTAAACGAGCAAAAATAAAAAGAGATATTAGAACTTAAACAAACATGAATTATCATTCGTACGAGGCTGATTTCTGCCCCCATAAAACCCCAATATTGAGGGGGACAGGAAAATTTCAACATATAATGAAAAAAAATTATAACACATTTAAATGGGACATTGGACGAATGTGGGGCTATCCATGATTCTTTTTTTTTGGGGGGGGGGGTTAAACTTTATTTTGTAATTATCGAAGTTTCTGTGTGCAAAAATTTGTTTACACGTACTTGTTACTTTTGTTCGAGTCAAACAAAAATTTAACCTCCCGGTGACCCCTTCACCGGTAACCCCTCCTCGCCACCCTCTTGATTACAACCGTGCCTTTAATGTATAACTAGTACCTTAGGCAAGCTGAAAGCGCATTTGTAGAATGATCGCAATTGTACAATGTGCTTTTTCTCGAAGTACATTTATTAATTTTAATTATATGATTTTTCGAAGCGTACTAATTAGTGCTTGTATATTTTTCGTAATATTTATTTTCTCTCTAATACATTTCTAATTCTAATCAAATATTGAATTTCAGAACTTCCTGTCAGGAACATGTAAAAAGGAGATTATAAAAACATCTGTTGTATATTATGAATGCATTTTGCTGAAAATTCCACCCAAAATACAAATGGGTCATAAACAAACTTTTAAAACAATTGCAAGTGTTAAAAGGCGTTTTTAATCCCGCGCGTCAGAGGGGTTGGTCGTCCAATTAGGGTTTCTATTTTTTTTTTTTTCTAATTTGCCTGGGAATTTTTTTTTTGCTTTGGGTCAAAAATGAAAAGAGTTAGCTTTCAACACTCTCGGTTGAGAGATGGGCTATAGGGGTTAAAGTTTCGAAATCTCACCTAAACATTTTTTTCCTGTTTTTTCTTAGTATTTAAATAAGAAAATCTCTTTTGAAACTGATGCAAAAAATATACGTTTTACTAAGTTTTGGATTAATATCCAAAGTTAACTTGCTTAGCAAAAATTTACTGGGATACGGTATTCACGTTTGCAATGTTCTCCGTTTCGTATTTCAAAGTTTTTTAATGCAAATTGTTTTTAAGTGGTAATCATAAAGTTAGAAAAACTCATGAATACAGAGTCAGCAGAAAAATTGGATTTTTCAATTATATAAAAAAAAGATGAATATTCATATTTTCAAAGTCAGCACAGTAAAGCATGCCTGTTAAAGTTTCGGAATTCTTCACTTTTTTCTTTTATTTAAGACCTAAAGAGAAAAAATTTGTATCAAGTCCAGGAGTTTTTTTCGGAGGAGGTTTTACTAAAAGAAAAAGTTTTTTTGGGGGGGCTTACACAAAAAAAACTTAAAAAAAGCATACAAAATTTGTTTATATCCATTTTATTACGTTTTTACGAGTCAGACAAACATTTCGGGGGGGGGGGGGGGTCAAACCCCCCACCCCCCCCCCCTGGATACGGCCTTGATTTGTGTGCCAGCATTTTTGTTTTCCTTTTTGGAAAAACTAATTTTTTGAGAACTTGGTACATAGCAGGCTAGGCTTGCTTCATGTTTGGTTGTCTCTAGCTTTCTTAAAAAAAAAAAAAAAAAAAAAAAAAAAAAAAAAAAAAACTTGCCTCTAACTGGCTCTGCCTACAATTTGAATGTCTCAAGAAGCTCTTTTCTTTATAAAAATCTGAAGAAAAATGTTTCTAAAGATTCTTTGTAAAAGGGAACTGGCTGTTTGTAAGTTATTTAAATGAACTTATTTTTTCTACAAAATGATAATTATTTATTCAAATATCTATTTAATTTATGTACATTGATTCAGGTCACCCCCCCCCATAGGGGTATAAGTTCACAAAAAAGGTTGAGGGATGCGCTATATATTACATAAATTGCACATAATTGTACCGTTATTGGTACAATGTAGAGGTCCTGATACAATGCGGTACATTTGAAAAGAATTTTGGTACATTAAAAGTTTTTTTTACTTGGTTTTACTTGGAGATTTTGGTTTTACTTGCTCTTTTTTGACTCGGATCTCTTCTCAAATTTTTTTTTATAGAAAGTTATTCTTGTCAACGCAAAATGTTTAACCTGCTGGTCAGATGGTACAAATTAATCTCTTGAAGTACAATTTTAGTCGGGAAACTTTTTTTCGCTCATGATGACGACTGCTGATGAGAGAGTGTGTTTGCATAGGGATTGTAATAAAAAAAAAAAAAACTAAATTTGAAGTTATAAATTATTTCTTTTCCTGGCAAGGGAGGGGGAATTGTAAAAAAAAGAGCTAGATAATTTGATTAGGAAGTTCCCAGAAATTCAAAAAAGTTTGAACTGTCAGGAATTTTGGCCCAAAGTAGACCCTGCCTTCGACCCTAAACAAATCAAGGCTTATTTATCATAAATAAAAAAATGAGCATTAATCCAATTTATGTGCCCTAAACTAAGTACTGTTGTAACAAAATTTGAATTCATTCAAATTAAGAAAATCTCTACTCATTGGTTTTCAAAATGGTTTCGAGTTAATGCCCCCCCCCAATGGTTGTACATGTAATAAGTTCATACGAATACAGGGTGGGGGGCATACAATGTATTTTCCAATGTGTAGAGGGGGGCAATTTTGTCCTTTTTTTCAATTCTTTTCATTCAAAATGCAAAAAGATCTATGGTTTGTTTATGATTTATTTGTGACCTATTAGATAAATCTATTAGATTAATTATGATCGACCTACGTTGTGACGGTAGAATGTTTACCGATCAGTGTGTCCGCACTAGAGAAGCAACGCCAAAAAAACGCTCGGTAAAAACGCCAAATGTATCTCGGGCCTAACTCTACAAAAAGTTTTGTGAAAGTACTACGGACAGTGCAAAATAAATCTGACTGTTTTAATTCGTAAAGTGGCAACACGCATGACCATATACATGAGTTATAGTGTTATATCTTGTATATCTTAAGCAATTATGAAAAAGCGGAAATTCAACTTTTAATGAAAAAGACCTCCATATGCGGTTCGTCGTAGTAGCGAGCGCTAAATTAAAGTAAAAAAGAAACTTGGGTGAAAAATCTACAAAATATAAGCTACAAACATATGGCAACAGTTTTCAAGGCCGTATCCGGGAGACTTAGGGTGTCTGAAAACGCCCTCCCCCCCCCCTAAATGTTTGTCCGACTCCTAAAAACGTAACAAAATTTAATATAAACAAATTTTCGATGCGTTTCTTTAAGTTTTTTAGTAAACCCCCCCCCCCCAAAAAAAAATCGCTTGTAGGCTAACCCCCTCCCCTTCCGAAAAAAATTCTGGATACGGCCCTGCCAGTTTTTCTTGTTTATTTTCACATTTCAAAGTGGGATCACTCACGGAAATATGATACTGACCTAAGAACTTCTTGATATTGAAACAACCAAAAGAAAAATCTTGAAAGAAATCTCGGTTTTCATGTATGAATAGACAGGCGGGCCCCGCGTTTGAAAGGGCCCCGTTTTGCCATCAAAATGAAAAAAAAATTGTAAGAATTTTAAAGTAAATTGCTTTTGACGATACTGGAGAAATTATGAATTATTCAAATAATTTATATAAAATGTATTTATTTTAAGTTCGCATTGCTGGATGAGTTTATATACATACTGAATCTGAATTCCATTTGAATATTGGTATATAAAGAGGGCCCCGCAAAGAAAATTCGAGCGGGACCCGCACCTATTCGATCCGGGCCTTTGGATAGACTTAAATTGGGTCCAGAAGGCGGAACACGGCTACGTCAACACAGCCAACACACTCCTACTTCGCCTCAATCTATTCAAAGCCTCCCTCTTTACACAACTTCCTTTCAATCTTTCCTTGCAACAGCCTCCCACTCCAACCAGGAATGACCTGCTTTTCGTTAAGCCCTAGACGGTTGACCGAAAAGGACAATCTTTGAATAATAAAATACAACAGGATTTTGTCGATAAGAATCTGCGAATTTTCAAAGTTCTATTCCGTTTAATTGACTTTGTAAATTATAAGTTCTGTTAATGGCTTACCAAGACAGCTATTCTAATGGTTTGTAAGTACATGGCGCTGCAAGATTTATGAGCCGATTCTAAAATGTTAAGATTATATCTAGTCTGGAACTTTTGCTTACTTCAAGGGGAAAGATTTGGGCCTGTACTTCCCCATCAAGGCTTTTGTAGTAAGTGGAAAGTTTATGATCTAATGAGCTTGCTTTAATAATTATCAGTGACACAATCAAGGTCATATCAAGTGGGGTCAGGGGGTTTGAGCCTCCCCCCCTCAGTTTTTAGTACCGACTCGTAAAGTCGTAACAAAATGAATATAAACATATCTTGATACGGCTTGTTGCACCCCCTCCCCCCAAGAAAAAAAATCCTGGATACGACCCTGGACACAATGACACTTGGTTTTTTAGCCCCTTTACAAATTAATTTAAAAAACAATTTTTTGGGGGGGGGGGGGGAAGTAAAGAGCGAAGTTGAAACGGGAAGGCGTCAGGACATCAACACGTCAGAACCACTAACCGTCAGGACATCGGCAAAATCCGTCATAACATCGACAAAAAATCCGTCAGAACCTTACACGTCATGACATCGATAGTCACAATCGCTACCCGTCAGAACATCGATAGTCATAACATCGACACGTCAGTTCATCGATAGTCACAATCTTTACCCGTCAGAACGTCGACAGTCATAACATCAACACGCCAGTTCGTCGACAGTCACTATTGCTACCCGTCAGAACGTCCACGGTCATAACATCGACACGTCATAACATCAATTTTTTTTTCATAACGAAAATCCGTCAGAACCACTAACCGTCAGAACGCTGACAGCCGTTACATCGACACGTCATAAAATCTGAAATCTCTAAACTGTAGTTTTTTGAAGTTTAGGGGGAAATGATACCTAGGTTAGGTTTGTACGTATCTAATATATACTTTGCTTTACCACCACCCCCCCCCCCTCTGATGTGCAAATATATAGCCGAAATTTGTTTTAAACTATTATAGACTTATTACTATTATATAAACTTACAAATTTTTTTAAATAACGAAAATCTGTCAGAAGCACTAACCATCAGAACGTCGACAGTCATAACATCGACACGTCGTAACATCTAAAAAAATTTTAGATGTTATGACGTGTCTATATTATAACTGTCGACGTTCTGATGGGTAGCGATTGTGACTGTCGATGAACTGATGTGTCGATGATATGACTGTCGACGTTCTGACGGGTAACGATTGTGAGTTTCGATGTTCTGACGGATTTTCCTTGTCGACGACAAGGATTTTCCTTGTCTTTACTGTTTTCAGTAAAGCACTAGTTTTCTCTAATCATACAAACATAGGGAAATATAATTAGTTGGTTTATTTGTACTAGTTTTATTGATACATGTTAGATAGACTGTGAAGCAATTATTTTTGTTCGTCTTAAGTTTCAACTTCGCTCTTTACTTCCCAAAAAAAAACTTTGTTTTTTAAAATTAATCTTTGCACGTTTTTAATTTAAATTTAATGTAGAAGCAACACTACAATGATCTTTTTATTTTTTCGGGGGGGGGGGGGGCAGCCCCCTCATGTACGAAACAATTTTTGTTCATTTTGTTTTAATGTCGCTTCTTACTTTCAGTTGAAAAAAAATTTTTTTATTTAATTTCTGGTCGTTTTTCAAATAATGCCGAGAAATCCATGCTACACAAAATGGTGTACACGATTTTTGAAGGTGGGCAACCTCGACAGTTAGGAAAGATGATTTATTTTTCTAAAGAGATTTTTAAGGTTTTCAAAGCACAAGGAAAATGTTGGCATATCTAACTTATTTTACTAAATCTCCTCCCTCCCTTCTGATAAACGCCAAAATACTTTAGACATACAGGTGTAGAATAGCAATCAACAAAAAGAAGTTGGAAAGTAACCTGACAGCTAGAAAAATATTACAGAAAAAAATTCAAATAGGTTTTTAGCGTTATGATGTCTCTACATATATTACAAACAGTTATATTATGTCTTTTAAATAGCATAAACAATAAATAATATGAATAAATAAATATAATATTAAGTAATCCTTCTTTGAAGATACAACTTTGAGTGCTTCCAGAACCATATGCCTACTCTTCTCCAACCCCTAAGTGGCAAGGGGTTGGGGTTCGGGGCGTATTTGGTCCAAAAATAGTCTATGGAATATTTCACAATCCACAAAAATAGTGAATTAGCAGAAAAAAAAATCATATATAAGAAACAAAACCATAATTGGAAAAAAAAATACCGGATTGAGGATTTGAACTCTTACCATTCTGATTTAAGTTTAACGCGCTAGTAACTAAACGACGGCGTTTGTATATCCAATTACAATCTATTGGTTTTTATTGGATCATAATTGTGTAACGGTACTTCTGTGTTATACCACCAACACTCAGGTTATTCATCCATTGACGCACTGTGAAACCAGTTTCTTTCGTTATTTTCTTTCAGCTTAGCATGAGACAAGACAACAACGAGTGACAGAATAGATGGGAAACATAAGTTGGGCTATATATTTGCACATTAGAGGGGGGGGGGGAGTGTGGGTAAAGTATTTGGACAGTTTGAAGTTAGAAAACAATTCTTGCTTTATAATATGCAGAACAATTGTACTTGACACATTTTGCATGCAGACCCGCTATACTTTACCCCCATTCCCCCTAATGTGCAAATATATAGCCCAAATTTGTTTCTAAAGTATTAGATTTTTATCACACTTAGGTATATCATCATTAGGAATGACCCAACTTCACTTCTTGAGTAATGGCGGTAAAATACATAAGCAGGGGAGACCGGGTATAACTGGGACATTCTAGTTTTTAATATCTCAATGTTCCGTAAAAATCTGAAAATGCAACTGAAGAACTGCCATGAAGTAGCCCGCATTAGAGTGAAGTTTGGTCAAGATGACTGAAAGCTTTTTTCAACAAGTTTAAAAAAGTAAGTTTTTATGGTTGTTTTCTAAATCTTTTCAGAATTTTCAATGCCTGGCCATTTCTGAATGCCTGACGGTGGGAAATTCATACTGTTTTCAAGTGATAGTTTATTCATCAAGGTTTAGAAATTGCTAAGAGTTTGTAAGTTTACTAAGTTTACTAGCACTATCCTCGAGAAAAGCAAACAAATCCAAAAATGTTGCCACCAGGGAGCATTGGGACAACTGATATAGTGATAACTGGGACACCATTTCTGGCACAGTCTCATTGTGTCCCAGTTATGACAGGGTGTATACACACATATTATATATATATATATATATATATATATATATATATATATATATATATATATATATATATATACATACATATATATATATATATATATATATATATATATATATTTATATATATATATATATATATATATATATATATATATATATATATATATATATATATATATATATATATATATATATATATATATATATATATATATATATATATATATATATATATTAACCTGCCGGCCAGCACCAGAGATCATGGATTCTGAAGAGAAGCCAGACGAGACCACCGGTGATGTTTCTGGTTGTTTGAAGGTGGCAATCCTTTCTCCAAACAAAGTCGAGCCTGTTTTTAACGCAGGCCCTAGAAAAAAAAACAAAGAAAGGAAGGAAAAGAGGCAGCAGCTCTATCCTCACAACACGCCCATGAAAGAGATAATCAAAGAAGCAGCTAGGGAGCGAGAAGAAAAAAAGAGAAAAGTAGACACTAAGAAAACCAAAGGGGATTCGAAGGATATATCATGGTTGCAACGGTAGTTGCAACCTAGTAAAGAGCAAACAATAGCCCATAGCAACCAAAAGTTAAAAAATGTGTTTAGAAAAAAATTGTCATCTGACACTTGGTTCAAGCATGGTAACTATTATTTCGGTTCGTCTTAAAAGTAAAAGTTTATTGCGAAAAGAAATTTATGGTGATTTTGAAAAAAACCTGAAACCCCTCATAAACGGCATCAGATCAAAATGAAAAGTATACCGTTGGAATCAGCATAGTCGAAAACTGTGTACAGGGTAAAGTATTTGCCCAGTTTTGAAAAGGCGGGGCTTTGTTTCTATCCAAAAATAAAAAAATAATGTGATTGGGCAACAATAATACGTGAAAAAAAAACTAATGGAATTAAAGCACACTCTTCAGAAAGAAAGTCTAGTAGTGGCGTCAATAGGCTACATGGAAATTAGTAGGGGGTAAAAATAAATTATTATTTTTTAATTCCAGGGGAGGAGCAATTTTTTCTATGAAAATACGAACAAATCATTTGTATGTTTGTATGTTTGTTTGCATTGATTGTTTATTTAATGACTGTTTGATTGTTTATATGCCCCCAGGCCACAACATACAATACCTTCCCCTGGGACCTGGTTAGCTGTGTCGACAGTAGAGTTCTTTGTTATCAGAACTTTGAACTATTTTAATAAAATGTTTATCTCAAAATTTTTTACTGATGCATTTAGGGCGTGGAGGAGGAGGGGGCTAGTTACCTTCCAATCTCTTTTGACTCTTAAAAAGTGAACAAGAACTTCTAATTTTCAGTCAAATGAGCCCGCTCTAAAGTTTATACGAGCATCCCTTCCATAAGAAATAATGGGAAGGATTCGGAGAATCCTTAAATTACAACCCGTGCCCCGAGGGCTGTGGGGGAGTTGTCATCCTCAAAGACCTAATTCCCAGAACTTAAAACTACGTTTAATAAAATGGCTGTCTCAGAATTTGATTGGATGTGTCTGGGAAAAAGGTATTGGTGAGAATGCGAACAGTTACTCTTCAACCACTTTTGACTATTAAAAAGAGCATTAGCCCTTTGAATTCCCACACAAATGAGCCTGTTTTGAAGTTTTTACGACAATACCTCCAATAGAAACCTTATATTCTCCCTGTGCATAAGTTACAACCCTTTCCTGGAGGTTGTGGGGGAGTGTCCTCATCAAAAACATATTTTTTATCTGGAAATCAACTATGCTGAACCAAATGGCTATCTAAAAATTTTGATTGGATATGTTTGGGTGAATGATGGGGGGGGCTAGTTGCCCTCCAATCACTTTCGACTGTTAAAAAGGGCAGTAGCCCTTTGAATTTTGAATCGAATGAGCCTTTTTTAAAGTTTCTACGATTACGCCTTCTATAAAAATCTTATATGCCCCCAGGGCATAACTTAAAACCCTTGCCCTAAGGGTTGTGGGGGATTGTCCTCCTCAAAAACATATTTTCTATCTGGAAATCGACTACGCTGAACAAAATGGCTATCTCAAAATTTTGATTGGATGTGTTTTGGGGGAACGATGGGGGGGCTAGTTGCCCTCCAATCACTTTCGACTATTAAAAAGGGCACTATCCCTTTGAATTTCCAATCGAATGAGCCTTTTTTGAAGTTTCTACGACAACACCTTCTATAAAAACCTTATATACCTCCAGGGCATAACTTGAAACTCTTGCCCTGAGGGTTGAGGGGAAGTGTCGTCCTCAAAAACATATTTTCTATCTGGAAATCGACTACGCTGAACAAAATGGCTATCTCAAAATTTTGATTGGATGTGTTTGGGGGAATGTTGGGGGGGGCTAGTCGCCCTCCACCCACTTTCGAAGATAAAAAAGGGCACTAGCCCTTCTAATTTCCAATTGAATGAGCCTTTTTTGATGTGTCGAAATCAAGGCCTTATTCAAAAACATCAGGTACCCCCAGTGCCCGACTCAAAGACTTTTCTTAGAGGGTTGAGGGGGAGTGTCCTCTATATAAACATTTTTTATATATGGGAATAGACTATACCGACCAAAATGATTACCTAAAATTTTGTATGAGATGTGCTTGGGGGAATAATGGGAGGGGGGGGCGGGGGGGCTAGTTGCCCTCCAATAATTTTTAGCTATGAAAAAACGCATCAGTCAGTTTAATTTCCAATCGAATGAGCCTGTTTTGAAGTTTCTACGACAACGCCTTCTATAAAAACCTTATATGCCCCCAGGGCATAACTTAAAACTCTTACCCTGAGGGTTGTGGGGGAGTGTCCTCCTCAAAAATATGTTTTCTATCTGGAAATCAACTACGCTGAACAAAAGTAGTATCTCAAAATTTTGATTGGGGGTGTTTGGAGGAATGATGGGCGTGGGGAGTGGCTAGGTGCCCTCCAATCACTTTTGACTATTGAAAAGGGCACTAGAACTCTCGATTTCCAATCGAATTAGCCTCCTTTGAAGTTTCTACGATGGCCCCTTCCGTATGAAGTCCCTCTGGGAAAAATAATAATAATAAAACATTGGAGCCGTATAGCCTTTATTATAGGCAACGCTACAGCGTTGGCTCTGATATCGAAAAAGGGGTATTTTCAAAAACTAAGGATGGGGGTAAATGCCCCCTTCCAATCACGCCTCTGGGGTATAGGACAGCAATATCTCTTTATATCTTAGTCTGAACCGAGAAATTCGACGTTCGAAAACGTCTCATTTTAACATTATCCGGTCAGAAGTAGTTTTTATTAATTTAAAGCGATTGTGTTGTGTTTGTGTTATATATAGGTGGAATTACACGATCTTCGATCTAAAAATTTGTCTATTGTTACACTCATTTTTTTTTAATTTTGTATTTTATGTTTTTAATTTTAAAGGTTTGGAGGTTAAAATAGCCAAAACCCGACGTCTTAATGTTGAATCTATAGGAATAAAACTGGAAAGACTCAATCCTATCCAAACTTGTTTAATATGCTTATTGTCGAATTGAAAAACAAAATTTTTATTTGTTTGAAAGTCAATGCTTTGCTAATTTGAAATAATTGCCAGGAATATGATGGTTTCCCTTTTGATGTTCAACTTATCGGTTTTATTGCTGCATTTTCAAAGATTGGAGCAGGACGCTATGTCTGTTGAGTTTTAACAATATTGAAAGCAATATTTATTAATACCGGTAGTGAAGATTAGGCCTGACAATATTGATTTACGCTGTAGTTCACAATAACCTGAAACATCAATAGCGTCGAAATAATACAGCTTGTGACTATTCTTGATGTTCTTGATGTCCGATGTTCTTAGAAATTTCTAACGAAAATGAACTGTAACTTTTTTTGGAAATAATCATTTCTGCATACTTCGACTTTCACACAAAAATATGATTTCTGAAGAAAATGAAGCCGTGTGTTTTGTTTCTAATTTTATTTCTGAATTTAATTTTTGTTATAATGTTTTAAATATTTCTAAATTTTTGTTTCTAATATGATTTCTAAACCCGAGTTATGTCTGATGTTTCAAATAAAGTTGACGAATTAACCGAGACTTTTTTCAAAAGGGAGGACCACAAGAGGGAGCAGTAGGGGTTTCTTTTTCTTCCTTTTTCAGATTTTATCTTACACTCTTGGCGAAAAATTTTATCTATTTTTATTGTCTTCGGAATAATTTATAGGCTTCCGGGAAAAATATTTACGAAATTATGATTCGATCATTTAGAGACTTATAATACGGCCCTGGTCCATATATTTGCGGAATTTGGGGAATATTTGGGGAATTTTAATGCTTTTCAGATATTTGGGACAGGTTATATGCTTTTGATAAAGACTGATTAGAGTTGTAAGAATTGTTCAGCCGTTTTTGTAACCTTTATATCAGCATTCTTTGTATAAATTCAAAAAGATAGTTTAGTGCTTAAGTTCAAGCTAAGTAACTATGCAGTAACTATGGTATTGACTGTTAATTAAAATAATAGGTTCATGTTAGTTTTATTTCCAACTGTTATCCAAATTGGGGTGCAATCGGGCTGGCTCGATGGGCTAAGTTGGAAATTAATTAAAAAAAACTTTTTCCCCAAAATTAGTTTTTCAAAGAAAAGTAAAGAAGTCCATTAAACCAAAAATGAGCAAAAAGTAAAATCAAATAATCTACCAAGCGTGAAACTACCACAAATCAGCATCGATAAATATATGAAACCCAAAACAAACAGAAATTACAATAAATAACCGATTCAAACTCAAAACGAGAAGAAATTAACATAAGTTGGGATCAAGCCCCCTATGCCTTCCCAAGGCCAGAACATAATTTGCACTTTACTGAAAAAAATATAAATGTTTTCACTTTTATAACTTTAATAAATCAAATAATATTAATATTTTGATTGCTAATTATCTGTATAAAGTGCAAATTATGTTCTGGCCTTGGGAAGGCATAGGGGTTTGGAGCCCAACTTGTGTTAATTTCTGCTCGTTTTGAGTTTTACTCTATCTGAGTTTGACTATCAAATCTATTTATAAAAACCTTATATGCCCCCAAGGTATAACTTACAACCTTTGCCCTGTGGGCTCTGGGGGGTTTGTCATCCTCAAATACATAATTTACAGAACTTTGAACTACGTTGAACAAAATAGCTACCTCTAAAATTTGATTTAATATTTTTGGAGAAAAGGTGGGCGTGAGAGGGAGGTTAATTACTCTCCACTCACTTTCGACCATTAAAAAGGGCAATCTCAATTTCCAATCAAATGAGCCCTTTTTGAAATCTCTACAACAATTTTCTATGTAAACCTTATATGCCCCCAGGGAATAACTTACAACACTTGTCCTGAGGGCTGGGGGGCGGGGGTTGTCATCATCAAAGACCTAATTTCCAGAACTTTGAACATAATGGCTATCTGAAAATTTTGATTGGATGTTTTTGGGGGAATGGTGGGCGTGAGAGGGGGGATAGTTACCCTCCAATTACTTTCAACTATTAAAAAGGGATCTAGCCCTCTCAATTTCCTATTGAATGAGCTCCTTTTGAAGTTTTTACGACAACTCTATCTATAAAAACCTTATATGCCCCCAGGGCATAACTAACAACCTTTGCCCTGGGGGCTCTGAGGGGTTTCTCATCCTTAAATAGATAATTTCCAGAACTTTCAACTACGTTGAACAAAATGGCTATCTATAAACTGTGATTGTATGTGTTTGGGGAAAAGGTGGGCGTGAGAGGGGGGTTAATTGCCTTCCAATTACTTTTGACTGTTAGAAAGGGCAATAGCCCTTCGAATTTCCAATTGATCGAATCCTTCTTGAAGTTTTATAACTAAGCATTCTATAAAAACCTTATATGTCCCCAGGGCAAAACTTACAACCCTTGCCACAACGACTGTGGGGGGGGGGGTGTCCTCCTCAAAAACATAATTTCTATCTGGAAATAAACTATGCTGAACAAAATGGCTATCTCAAAATTATGATTGGATGTGTTTCGGGAACTGGTGGGCGTGGAAGGAGTGTTAATTGCCTTCCAATCATTTTCGACTATTAAAAAGGGCACAAGCCACTCCAATTTCCACTGCAATGAGCCCTTTTCGAAGTTGCTACGACAACTTCTTCGATACGAAGCGCCCTTGTCTAAAGGAAAAAAAATAATAAATAATACATTGTGCCAACATCGTTCTTATATCATCCTAATTTACCATCCGTCGTCACCTCTGCTCAAATCCTTCTGAATAGAGTACAGGAGTGGTGTCTCGTTAACTGCATGACCATTAACAGCAAGAAAAGTCAGGTTGTATTATTTCGAACCCCTTACAAAAAAAATGAAGCTCAGCAAGCACTTGGCCTAAAATATTCCACCAATCTCCTCCCCCAGGTCGAAGTTGCCAAGTTTCTTTGTGTCCACATAGACTCCTCCCTACCATTTGAAACACATGTTTTCTACATCAGAGCCATAATCTTGCGACAGGTGAGTATGATTAATCGTGTGAGTAATTTTCTTCCTCCTGATATCCTTGTCACCCTTTATTACTCTTTTATTTACCCATATATCTCATACTGCGGATCTGTTAGGGGGAACACTTATCCTTCAGTTACCAATAAATTAGAATCTGCCTAAAATCGTGCCGTCAAAGCAGTTTCTCAGCTGCCCCGACTATATCCCACCCAGGACTTGTACTCCAATTTTAGTATTATCGCTTTTGAACAAATCATTAAAAAATTAAATCTTTCCCGTGCATATTCCGCTCATTATAAGAATCTTCCTCTCCAATTATGTTCTTATTTTATTTGTAATAATTCTGAAGACCTATGTGTTCGTTCATCCAACCGTTCCTTTATTGTCCCCAAGTGTGTCTCTAGCTCCGCCCAGCGATCTCCCATTTATAAATCTATACTTCAATGGAATATAATACCCTCCAGTAGCTATCCTCAAGTTTTCGCACGCTGTATAACAATGTTACTAAACTTCGATATTATAATTTTCTAAATTTTTAATCAATTTGCTTTAATTTACCCTTGTTTTCTCTTTCCTTTTCTTTTTCTTCTTTTTTTTCTCTTCTTCATTTTCAATTTTATGTTGTTATGGTCCTCAAGAAGTTCGCTTCCAGGATCCTTATTATTATTGGTGTTATGTTCCATTTTTATTTGAATAAATTGAATTGAATTGAATATGCCCCCATGGCATAACTTATAACCCTTGCCTTGGGGGCGGTGGGGGAGTGTCCTCATCAAAACATAATTTCTATCTTGAATTGGACTACGTAGAACAAAATGGTTAACTCAAAATTTTGTTAAAGCGTTCTCGGGGCATTGTTTGTCGTGAAAGGTACTTTAGTGGTTTTCCGACGGCTTTCGATTACTATAAACAGCATTAGCCTCTTCGCATTATTATTAAATAAGTTCTTTTCGAAGTTTCTACGACAACTCCTTCGATACGAAGTGCCCTGTTATGGGAAAAAAAATACATTTGCCAACATCGTGCATTACTTAGGCAGCGCGATTGCGCTGCCTATGATTCCAGTGGGCAAAGACAGTCCCAACTATTCCTATTGTCTTTTTTAGTACTTCTAAAAGGAGTTATGCTGTTCTAGGTTTTGAATTAGATACACAATTTACGGGCGTAGGGTAAAAATCACTTTCTAGCTATTTTATTTTATATTTCCAAGCAAAGTATTTGAGTTAGGTCGCTAAGGCTTTGAGAGATTTTCCAGAATTGATATGTGACCTAATTTCTGGAAGCTCAGTCCATCTGGCTCCACTACCTTCTTTAAGGTGGTACGGTACCTTATAGGACCCTACCCTGTTTATTATAAATTATGTCAGTTTGTGTGACCAAACTGTTTATGATTGATTGGGCAGTCTTGTTATAACTTGTAGAGTTTGGATAAGAGATCTGAATAAATGACAGGAAACTAAAAGCTGACACCCACTTTCCCAGAAATCTTAGAAAAACCATTTCTTGCATTTTTTGCTGGAGAGAGAAATATCCAGTTTTAATAAAAATTTACGTAATCGGAAAGTGTGATTATTTTTTTTTTGATTAAGTAGAGCAGAATTTTCTTTTTAAAGTTGAGGAAAGGGCAGTCCCAAAAAATGTTCTACCATTCTACCTAAAATTGTTCTACAAAGGAAATATCATTTGAACAATTTGGTCGGTTTGGCAACTCCCTGTGGTGTCACCTGTTTTGATTGACAAGCGACCAAAAGGGAGGCGAAAATTTGACTGAGAAGACTCTTAAGTAAAGTTTTTCAGTCAAACCACAAATTCTCGACAACCCTCGATCATAGCAAGTCCCTTGGGATAATTCACTAATGGGCCCTTTGTCTTTGTGATGGTTAGCTGACACTGGAGCTTGCAAATTAATTTATAGGTACTGTATCACCTCAAAATACCAAAGAAATGTTGTCTGAAAAGTGATACTCTGGGGATGCACACAGGTTTGAAAACTTCCTCCCTGCTCTCCAGTACTTCTGTCGACGTTTTTAACTTTCCTGGAAACTCCTGGGTGTTTTATACGATTAATTCGTTCTTGCCTTTTTCTTGAATCCCATCTTCCTCCTAAAAAGTTGGCCTCCACTATGAAATTATTTACAGCATATTGGGATTAGCGCCCGTGAAAACTAATAAATGGCTTCTATTTATTTTACCATTGTTAGCCATTAACTTTGAACTTCAAATTACTGAAAATATGTTTCTGTAGGGGATTTTGTTTTAATATAGGATTATCAATTCCAGGGCTAATTATAGCTTTCAAAACTCTTATTTTTGCTATTTCATAGTTCTTATCTTTTGTTATTGAAAGTATCGTTCGAAAAAGAAGCGTCTGTGTTGAATATATGAATTCCTGGAAATGCCTGCAGCTGAACATTATAGACCTATTGACCATTGAATTATTCCAAATGGTTTTTGAATTGAATTTATGTTCATCCAATCAAAGGATAAAATGCTTGTCGTCCCCAAGGAGATACGAATGAGATAATCCTATAGGAAATAACGAAGTTACTTTTTTGTTTGAATTAGTCTCTATTTACAGGACGTTTCCAAAAGTATCTAGGAAGTTAATTTCCGATCCTTTTTTTTTATTAATATTTGAAAAAGCTACGAGATAGTAAATATTGAAGTATTTTCTTTCCAAGAAGCTATATGTTTGAGAAAAATGTATCTATCAAAGTCTTTTTTTTTTAACTTTTTCGTATGTTGACCAATGGTCTGTGTAGCGCAGATACCGATCTCCTGATTTTTTGCCTTCGGCCAGGAGTGCAATGTGTGTTTGGGGGCAAAATCTTCTATCGAAATCCCTTCTTTTTAGTCGATAAAGTGGATGTTTTGTCGAACTATTTTTGCACTTTTTTTATGTTTTTTTTTTTGTGTCATAGTTGCTATATATTGAAAATGAAGACTCTTCCTCCGATGTAATTGAATGCGATGTAATTGAATGTTTTGTTGTACAATCCAAAATTTCGGGTTTATTTCGGCACTTTTTGGCTGTGTTTCCGGGGTCAAGTTTTATTTTTCCCAAATTTAAGAAATTCCTCAAGTCACTTCTTAGGGATAGGCTATAAGCAAAAGAACATGAATTTTCGTAGACGTGATACAAGAACAAATCTCTGTAAATTTCAAACTAATCACCACACCAGAAACGGCGCTCAAAATTGGTTTCTTAGAGAGGATGAAGATATTATTGAAAATAGAAGGTTGCTTGTATTTCAGTTTATTTTAGTATTTGTGTCTGTGAAATTGAAACTAACATGAAATGCTATTATTCTGGGTATTTAACACGAAATAGACTCAAGAATTACGTTTAGGTTAGATCTCAGAACACCGGTTTCGTAACAACAAAGAAAGTGACGGGTGGTAGAATGCACTGGACTTGTATAATTTGGGCTATATATTTGCACATTCGGGAGGGGGGTAGGTTAGGTTAAGGGCACTGTCCAAATACTTGACCACCACCACCCCACCCCCTAATGTGCAAATATATAGCCCAAAATATATAATATATAAACTAAAGGTTATATGAAGCTTATATTTCATTAGGATTAACCTAACTTCACTTCTTGGTTGTGTTTCCTTTAATAAACAAGAACCTTATCCTGTCATTGAGAATCTTTTGGGTATAATTTGACCAGATAGTCGATACAATTTATCTCAAAGTGTTGGCAACATTGCAGAGAATCAATATTTAGCATTTAACGAAACAAAAACATCTTTGCATGCTGACCAATGGTCCGCGTAGCGCAGGTACAGATCTCCTGATTCGATGCCCTCGGCCGGGAGTGCAATGCTTGGTTCGGGGCAAGTCATACGACCCTTCCCGGGCTTTCCCCAGATTTCTCCAGGTAACCATTTGGAGCCGGGTTGACTCTTGCTGAGCTTACAGAGTCACATCGTTGAACCTGGTTCAATTTAATATCATCTGCGACACCATCAAGAGCGGATCCAGGATTTTTGTTCGGGGGGGGGGGTTACTAATTTTTAACTCGGTTTTCAACTAATTTTTCTAATTTTTACTAAGGTTTTTACTAATTTTTGACTCGGTCAAAAATTTGGGGGGGGGGACAAACCGGGTAACCCCCCCCCTGGATACGGCCTTGGACACCGTGACACTAACCCCTGTGCTTGTAGACATAGGCATAGACATAGGACTCGGCTAGCACGGCTCAGATATTTCCTGGTCGTAATTTCGAACAGGCAGACAGTGTCCGATCATAAGCCAGGGTAGATCTGACAACCCCCAAAAGGGCGCTTTCCTGAAAACCCACCGTTTACAAAAGACGATGGTTATATACGTTAGGAGAATGGGGTTTGTGACTACAAAATAGTAAAGTGAATAACAAGATAACACTAGATTTTATGTGGAAAGCCTCAAAACATTACCTATATGATGCGGACCATTGGATGTTAGACAAATATAAGAGCCAACTGTTTCGAGGGACAAATACTTAACTTTTTAAACCCCTTTCTTATATACAACTTAAGTAGTATGGTCTCTGGCATAATATGCTGGTGTTTTTTCTAATCATTCCAATATAAGTACCTTTCGTATAAAATTCATATTCTCGTTTATTTTAAACCAAAAAATATTTGTATATATCACATTTATGTGCTAGGTACTGCCAAATTACAGGGGGATTATCACTGTGGTTCTTTGACACTTCACAATCATGCACATAAATCCTGCTTTTGTCTGCTCTTTTGATATTTGAGCAGGAATAAGTTCGGTTTTTACAAGAGTCAAATGTCGTTCCAGCAGCCGTATTTTACATCACTCGATGAAAATCGTAGGCGAATATTGACTTCGCTTCTGCTTCGGGTCTAAGTTTGAAAAATTTGGTTTTCCAGCTGGCAAAATTGCGTTTTAAAAATTTTCTATTATGTACTCATGTCTCATGTCTGCTCTTTTGTTCTTAATCAGCTTAATCAGCTTAATCAGCTTTAGTCTTAGTTTCAATAGGAGTCAAATTTCGTTTCGGCAACAATATTTCACATGGTTCCATTCGAGTAGGCGAAAATCCGGCTCTCTTTTCTTCGGCTCTCTTTCTGTTGAAGTTTAAAATCCATTTCTCCGGCCGGTAAAATTGTGTGTAAAATAAATAAAACGCCTTCCTGTCCATGCACCGATAAAAATGCGCCATTGGGATTATTTTTTGAATATGAATTAAAAGGAATATCTCTTTTTCAAAAAAAAAATCGTTAACTCACATGAATTTGGCATTTAATGTGACAGTAGATGGAACAACCATAGTAACATTGCTTGTTCGTTTCTTCTGGGCAAAATTTGCAGCCTTCTGTCAGAACTTAGACTTTAAACCTTGTTTCTAATGGGATTTTTTTTTAACCTTGTATTTTGTGTTCACATTAGAAAAACTGATATGTATTTAAAATAATACACTAGAAATTATTGCATGAAATTCAAATATGTATTTTTTTTTAAATATGGTGTTAAAAGTGGTTAGTCATTTTAATTATCTCTATTGCACAATTTTGACACGACACTGACAATTTGACATTTGATGCTTTGCTTTTATTCCTGGAAGAAATTGCACAGGTTGACCTATTGATTCTGTTACTATTTATCACTTACATATAAATGATTCATATATCTTTTATCAAAACTTTTCATAGCAGAACAGCTAATCCCAGATAAATCGTTGCTGAAGAATTTGTAATAATAAAACAATTGAATGGACAACAGCGTGGTCATGAACGCAGTCCACGAGCTTTCTGTTGATTCTCTTCCTGCTTATACTGGTACAACCTTCAGTTACTACATGTCAAGTGTCAGTAGTAATCTATTGAAAAGAAACGGAATGATTTAGATTTCCGGTAATGTTGAGTATTGCCTTGCTGTTCGAGCGCAAACTATTTTTGAGAATTGCCACAAATGAAGTGAACGCTGCCTGAAGCGAAAAGACGCCTATAGACTAATGAATAAAGCCTTATTTGGTGACTGTAATATTCTAGGGTATATGTGCTTTTTATATAATTCATCCAAAAGTTGCCACGGAAACTTTTGTTTGAAATTGAAATCCACTTTCAATCAGAAATACTAGCCGCAATTGGCCTAGCGACATCACTTGGTCGTGTTCGCTCGTCGAAGTATACCGCCTTCTGTCAAATTTAGCTTTAGATTCGAAGGCTTTCTAGAAGTTAGTCTTTCGATTATGTCATCTGCTATTTCTTGGCGTATAACATTCGTTTGTGCTTGATTCTGTCGTCTGTCGTCGAAGTCTTGTAGCAAATCCTAGACTGCTGGCGCTTGATGCACAACTTGGAAAATGTCCAGATTTGTGACATTGACACGTTAGCAATCTCATGAAAGCTCTTTTGAATGACCTGTTGAATATTGTGTAAATAATTGGATTTATAGTTGAAGATACATAGCCGAGCCATAAGCATATTGCAACTAAAAAATCGTTGAGGTGGCACTCGGGACATGTTGCCATTATTATATTGAGGATGAAGAATGGTGCCCAGCAAATGACGAAGGTGAAAAAGACAATGCCAAGGACCTGAAATAAAAGGAAATATAGGGGAAATGATAATTAAGTGAAGTGTATAGGAATTGTAAGGGAAAAGAAGTTATACTGAGGATGAAGAATGGTGCCCAATGACGAAGGTTAAAAGGCAATACGAAGAACTTAAGGAATGTAAGCGAAAATGATGAATAGGGAATAACTTAGAAAATTGTCAAGTAAATGAAAACTGACACTAAGCAATGTTAAACTTTGAACTAAGCAATGATAGTCTCACGTGGTGATTTTGTAAAATAACAAAACCCGCTTTACTCCTTAATTAATTAAACTTAGGAAAAACTACATGGGATAAATGATCTTTAAACTAAGTTAAACTAGCCAGGGCGCCAAGGAATAATCTCTTCCCTTGGTCTCGGAACTGTTCTTTTCTTATAATAGTATATATTTGTTCCATGAATATAATACTTTTAAAGAATGCCAGAGAATTTATCTTTTTTATGGTTTTAATTACGTTTGGTTATAGTTTAATAATTTTACATATTTTGAACTATTATTTGTGTATACAATCAGTTTTTTTTCCTTTTCAATATCAGATCCACTCTCCAATGTATTACTTAATTTTCTTTTCCCTATTGACCTCATGGTCTCCCTTGTACGATATTTAGGTAGGGCGGTAAGGGACAAATGCTAAATTGAGTTAGACGTTTGTAAATTTTTTAGGTTGTATTTCCATTTTCAGTCGATCGGTAAACCATTTATCTAAATTCCAGCAATTAACTGAGTTCAGCAGGGAGAAAGTTCAGCATTTAAGCATTACACAGTCTTTTTTATGGTTTCTTACCGATTTTTTATCGAAAGCTTTTTTTCCGATTTCTTACCAAATGCTTTGGTTTTAGTAGTTCGTCTTTGACCTGTAGTTTGTCTGGAATTTTTGCAAATCCCAGAAATTAACTGAGTTCAGTAAGGAAAAAAGATCAGCATTCCATCCACAATCATTATAGTTTTTTTTTTTTTTTTTTTTTTTACCTGCTTTCTTACAAATTCTTCTTAACCCATAATTTATTATTATTATTATTACCGATTTCTTACCCGATGGTTCTTTTTTATTTTTTTTTGGCTTGAATAGTTCGTTTTGGACCTGTAGTTGGTCTGTAATTTTTCTAAATTCCAATAATTAACTGAGTTCAGTAAGACAAGAAAAAATTTGCATTTCTCAATCAGTATATAGTTTTTACTTCTTCTTCTTTTTTTTACTGCTTTCTTACAAATTCTTTACCGATAGTTTATTATTATTATTATTATACCGACTTCTTACCGAATGATTCTTTTATTTACTTTTTTTCTTTGGTTTGATTAGTTTGTTCAGCACTTTTCAAGCATTATCCGTACAGTTGTTGGTTTTTCTTTTCTTACTGATTTTTTACCGATAGTTTTTTTATTTTACCGATTTACCGATTTCCTACCGGGTGATTATTTTCTTCTTTTTTTCTTTGACTCTAGTAGGCTACTTCTTCTTTGACATTTATTGTTATTATGTCGACAAAAGGAACGTTAAAAATGTTCTGGCCTTGCTGTGAGGCTCATTATAACCTTGAGAAAACCAATATCAGAACTTTTTTTTTCACTAACTAGTAGAATTTGGGTTTTTGTATTTGTCCCATTATCACAGGAGTGGGGCTATGTGTATCTTAAGATACAGAAAAGCATAGAAAGAAGCTTAAAAAAAATAATAAGATTGATATTAGAGAAAATGTAGATTGCAAAATATAGAAGCACAGGCGAATTCTTGGAATTTCTAAAAAGGATAATATATTTTATTCCGTAATATTTGTGGGAAAACCTGATAGTGGTAATCTGAAATAAAATTGTGTTACGATTATAAATTGTTGTATGTAGAGATGCCAAATCTATAAATATTTGAAAGGGTGCTATTTACTTAGTACGTAGCTTGAGAGGGTCTAGTGAAAAACCTAAGGCCGAATTGAGCACTAGTTAAAATTTTGCAGAAAAAAGAGGGGTTGAGGGGTGGCGTGCATCCACGTATGTAGGTCAGTTTTTTTTTTTTTTTTCGTTTTTATGTCGCTCTTTACTTTCCTTTGGAAAACGCTTTTGTTTGACTAACCATGAAAATGCGCAGAGAAATTCAAGTAAGATAAACACACCGCGAATATTTCGCCTATATAAACAACTAAGCAACAATTTTCGAAAATTTTCGGCACAAGCGAAAGAAAAAACAAGAATGACAACTCAAAAACTGTGTGAACTTTAAAAGAAAAATAAAGCGTTAAAGCAAAATAAGAGCAAAGTGTAGATTAAAATCTAAATGATCTGAGTAACTTTTTTTTAATGATTTGAGTAACTGTTGTTATAAAAGGGTTGGTACCCGAATTTGGTAATTAACAATTCAAAAGGCTGAATTTAGTGAGCTCATAGTATGTTTTGACGTGTTAAAAAGGAAAAATCAAAACAACGAAAAATGAAAAATCATACGAAAAACTAATTTACGATGTATGTAGGTTATCTGTGTACATATCGTCGGGGCAGGCCCTATAGCCGCATTTGAAATTCATAGCTTAACAACCTTGGAAGAGCTATATAGTGTTTTAATTTGTTGAAAAGGAAAGATTCCACCAACCGACTTTAGAAGAAAAAAGTGAAAAGCAAAATAAACAAAAAAAGAAGAAAACATAAAAATAAACAAAACGAAGATCAAAGAAAAAATGCAAAAAGTTTCACAATCAGTTGATTTGTAGTTCAAATTATGTATATACTTTTTTTTAGGTTTGCACACTCAGTTGGCTTTTAGTTCGTTTTTCTTTTTTATTACCCCTAATTTAAAATATTGAGATAGCCCCATAGTAGGTTTGTTTTTACAAGGGTGAAATTTATTCATAGGTGAAGACAAAAATATGATCTAGTTCCTTTTTTTCTACACACCAGTTCTGACAAAACGTATCTCTACAAAAGTATTTCCTTACCTTGGATGCTTTTTGTTCGTTTGCTAAGGCTACTGCCGTTGTTATATGAGGTTCTTGATTTTCCCTCCTCCTCCTAATTGATCCCTGAGGGGGGATCAGTCTTCTAACTGAATTTTGTGATGGCTGAATTATCGAGTGGGAGCTTAGGCCAATCGCACTCTTTAGTCGTAGAATTTTTATCTCTTTGGGAATTGATGCTGGCGTTTGTGTTCCTTGACTCCTTTTAAGTGTCACCCAATAAATTTCATCTTTATGACTTTCATGGCCGACATTAATATCTCTGGATCGACCGTTTCTAAGGCTGGATATCTTTTTTGAAGCATTGCCTACCTAAAATTGCATAGCCTGTTAAATGAATAGGGAACAAAAGCATAAGCCTAGGCTACTGGGCCAAAAAAAAATGTAGGCTATCTGATTTTCTAGTGATCGATAAGTTATTATTTGGGTTGCTCTCTCTTCCTTTAATACATAAAATGTTGCCCAGCAACATTGCCATTTCGTAATAGTCAACACTGATAGATAAATTGGCATTTGATTTATTAATAATATTGCAAAAAAAAAAAAAACTTATATAAGTTTTTGGTGGTATAATCAGTTAAGGCGGTAAGTGCCAGCCAGTATACTAATCTGCTAACAATTATGTGACCTTATGCTACTGGTGCTTGAAATTCATATTTTTGTATTGTGCAGACGAAGTTCGTTTCTGATCCTAACAAGAGGGTATATGTTTTTTTATTTATTTATGTACTCTGATAGGCTGCTAGTTTAACATAAAAAAATATTCATAGTAAGAGTATGTGTAACTTTGAAGTAATTCAAGGGAACTGTATCTGGTACTTTGACGTAATGGGCGCCGCAAAGTAAGTGTAAAAATCTACATTGTGTGTGTGGGGGGGTCGACACAAATATAAACAAGTTATATGGTATTCTATGGAATTCATTGCAAAAAAGGCCACTAAGCCCTAGTAACTAGCACAATTGTAATTAATAACCAAAAACGAATAGGTTATCAACACGAACCGATTTAAATAAAAACTAGCCTATATGGCTCTACAATTTTCATTGTTTTATATTCTTGTCCTTAAGAGCCTTCCTAGTCGCCTTAAAGTGTCCTACATTCATTCACAATTACAGATATCCGCCGCCATTTTTTTCACACCCATAAGGGTTATTTCTGAGTTGTTTCATTATTTCACTGTCGTGCATCCACATGATTCACGCTCTTTTTCATTTAGTCATCCCAATAGTGTTACTACTAACCACAAACGACTCTACATCAACAAGCCGCCTGTGGACAACACAGCTACGCAGGCTCCTCCTCCGTCCCGATCTTTTCAAAGCCTCCCTCTTTGCTCCCTCCTAAGAGGCTCCAATTTCCCTGAAATCCTTCTTTACGCCCCCCCCCACCCCATTCGGGGACGACCTGCCTTTTGTTTGGCCCTGGATTGTTGCCCGGAAAGGAAAATCTTTGGCAATCTGTCATGCTTCATCTGCAGAACTTGTCCTATCCATCTCAACCTTTCTTTCAGCCGTAGAAGCCTTATAGCCCTTGGAATCTAAGTACGGTAAAGTATATATCCCCATTAAACTTCGGTGCAACGCGCACCATACCAAGCTCGTCTCGTATCCCTGGTGGTGTAACGTACTACACTTTGAAAGGACGGGTCTAGATCCTAAAGTGTGATGGTATAGAGCTAATTCATAAACAAAAAAGTATTTAATTTTATAGTGTTTATTCTATATACTGGAAGATACATCAGTATTTTCTGCCTAGTTATCATGTTGTAAATAACGAAAGTGTCTGACTTTTGCCTTTGCATAATGAACATGTGCCAAACACCTCAACATTTCGGTTAGGCGGAAAAAACTGTCCTAGATAATATATTATATATACTAAAAATTTTAGATAAACTTAAGAAATATTAGATGCATGAAATATGGAAGATAAATAAGAATAGAACTAATCCCGATACAAATATACCCTGGAATCTATTTTGGGGTAGGCAAAAGTTGTGGGAAATGGAAGATTCGCCAAAACAGCTCTTTAAAAAACTGGTAATTTCAAGGCGAATTATCGTTAAATCTGCTATAAAAAAAAAATTAATATCAGAAAATCTGTTCTTTGTACTTAAAAGTCTAGAAAAATTTAAGAAAATATTGAATGCACGAAATGTGGAATATAAATAAGAATAGAACTATTCACGATACAAATATACCCTGGAATCTATTTTGGGGTAGGCAAAAGTTGTGGGAAATGGAAGATTCGCCAAAACAGCTCTTTAAAAAACTGGTAATTTCAAGGCGAATTATCGTTAAATCTGCTATAAAAAAAAACTAATAGCAGAAAATCTGTTCTTTGTACTTAAAAGTCTAGAAAAATTTAAGAAAATATTGAATGCACGAAATGTGGAAAATAAATAAGAATAGAACTATTCACGATACAAATATACCCTGGAATCTATTTTGGGGTAGGCAAAAGTTGTGGGAAATGGAAGATTCGCCAAAACAGCTCTTTAAAAAACTGGTAATTTCAAGGCGAATTATCGTTAAATCTGCTATAAAAAAAACTAATAGCAGAAAATCTGTTCTTTGTACTTAAAAGTCTAGAAAAATTTAAGAAAATATTGAATGCACGAAATGTGGAATATAAATAAGAATAGAACTATTCACGATACAAATATACCCTGGAATCTATTTTGGGGTAGGCAAAAGTTGTGGGAAATGGAAGATTCGCCAAAACAGCTCTTTAAAAAACTGGTAATTTCAAGGCGAATTATCGTTAAATCTGCTATAAAAAAAAAATTAATAGCAGAAAATCTGTTCTTTGTACTTAAAAGTCTAGAAAAATTTAAGAAAATATTGAATGCACGAAATGTGGAATATAAATAAGAATAGAACTATTCACGATACAAATATACCCTGGAATCTATTTTGGGGTAGGCAAAAGTTGTGGGAAATGGAAGATTCGCCAAGACAGCTCTTTAAAAAACTGGTAATTTCAAGGCGAATTATCGTTAAATCTGCTATAAAAAAAACTAATAGCAGAAAATCTGTTCTTTGTACTTAAAAGTCTAGAAAAATTTAAGAAAATATTGAATGCACGAAATGTGGAATATAAATAAGAATAGAACTATTCACGATACAAATATACCCTGGAATCTATTTTGGGGTAGGCAAAAGTTGTGGGAAATGGAAGATTCGCCAAAACAGCTCTTTAAAAAACTGGTAATTTCAAGGCGAATTATCGTTAAATCTGCTATAAAAAAAAACTAATAGCAGAAAATCTGTTCTTTGTACTTAAAAGTCTAGAAAAATTTAAGAAAATATCGAATGCACGAAATGTGGAATATAAATAAGAATAGAACTATTCACGATACAAATATACCCTATAATTTATTTTGGGGTGGGCAAAAGTTGTGGAGGCGTGGTAGATTCGCCAAAACAGTTCTTTTAAAAACCAGCAATTTCAAGGAGAATTATCATTAAATCTGGCAAAAATCATGAAATGTTAGGGGTCAAGCGTCTGAACCCCCCTGAAATATTGAGTTTTTTTCTCTTAATTTTATTTTTTTGTGTATCAGTGTCTCTGTTGTATTTTTCGACTATGCTTCTCCTCCTCTATAAGCTTCTGCCTGTGCCTATAGTTCTGAATTTTGCTAGTTTTACTCACCGTTCTCGCTAAATGTCCAACTCCATCGACATGATTTCTTGCTTTTTTTTTGAGGAGATTTATAGTTAGTATGTAGGATGTAACCATTATGAGCATTGGTATGTAAAAGGCAGCTAATGAACCAAACACAAAAAAGGCTCTGTTGTTGATCTGGCATTGCGGACCCTAGAAAAAAAGGAGAAGAAAGTATTAGCTTTTCAATCTTGTAGTTACTTTCACAGAGAAACAGAGCGACTATTTGCAAAAATGTGACTCTAAAACCTGTCGCTCTTTTACTGACTTAAATTTCGTGGTAACGAACTGTAAGTAAGGAGCGACCCGGCTCAATAGTAACTAAAACTCTAAATAACGGAATTTTGATACCAATAGATATATCAAAAGAACTGGATTTTTATGCTGATTTGGAATATATAAGTTTCATTAGATTTAGTTTTACCCATCAACGGTTAAGAGCCTGAGAAAATTTGCCTAGATTTTGAAAAAAGGGAGAAAGATTCCCTAAAAATCATAGAATCTTATTGAAACACACCATCAGATTTAGTGTATCAGAGAACCCTACTGTAGAGGTTTCAAGCTCCTATCTGCAAAATATGTGGAATTTTGAATTTTTTGCCAGAAGAAAGATTTTTTTTCAGTGGTGATCTTATCAACCGAGTGGGTCTAGAACATCGGGATAGGGCTCATTATAACGGAAATTAAAAGTTCTAGTGCCCTTTTTAAGTGACCAAAAATATTGAAGGACAACTAGGCCCCCTCCCACGTCGCTTTTTTCCCAAAATCGTCCGGTCAAAAATATGAGAGTGCTTTTTTGTTCAGCATAGTTAAAAGGTCTAATAACTATGTCTCTGGAGATAACACAATCCCCAAAGCCCCTGAGGAAAGGTCTTTAAGTTATAAAATTTGTCCGTTGTTTTCCCATAGTATTTGAAATTGGGAAGTATGCATACATTTTTTTTCGAGTGGGGATGGGAGGACGAATTTTCTGCTGGGGGGGGGACTTTGCCCGGGGAGAATTTTCCATGGAGAGGGATGTTTCCAGGGGTAAACTTTTTAGGAGAAATTATATACTCGGGAATTTGCCAGAATGCCTATACGAAACTTCTTTATATATCTTGCTTTCTCCTTACCGACTCAATTTTACGCTTGGAGGTGTTAAGGGTAATTGTCCGGGGTAAATTTTCTCCAGGATTGAATTGTCCAGAGAATATTTCCGTGGGGAGGGAATGTTTCCATGGAGGTGGAGCCAGTTATTTAAAAAACAACCGAGAATTAAATTTAGAAAAAACACTTTTTTCAACTGAAAGTAAGAAGCGACATTAAAACTTAAAACGAACAGAAATTATTACATATATGAAGGGGGTTGCCCCCTCATCAACAGCTCGCTAAAGGTTGAATTTTGTCCCAATTCTTTAAGAACGGCTCCTGAAACACAAGGTTCGTTTACAATGAACGATAAGAAGCTTTTTTAAAAGTACTAAAAAAACTTTAGCGCTAAACCGGCTCAAAAACCGGCCAGATAAATTACTGGTTAGTTCTTTCTAGGCTTCTAGGCGTTTGATTAGAAATTCTAGTAAAAAAAAATCTAATTGTGCTAAATAGTTGAACTATTCCCCTTTTTTAAAGAAACATAAAAAATAGCTACAAATATCACAAGTATTTATTGGATTTAAATGTAAAGAGCTTCTTCATTTAACTTCAAAAATACAATATCGTCCCCTTTCTTCTTTGCTCTATCTTGTACTCTAACTGTGTTTCTGTACCTTGATCCACGGTAATCATAGGCAGCGCAATACCAATCTGAACCATTCGATTATACAAAGGTGGGGTCCTTTGTCTCTTCAGAAATTAAATTTACAAGAACAATGAGATTAGTGGCTTGCCAAAATATGTTGCAGACATGAGCTAATGGAACAAAGCACAATTTTTTACTATAATTTTATAGGACAATAACCTCCCCTTTTATCTTTTTTTTTCTCTTCATATGGATTGCACACAATTTTAGAGTCTCGAATGGATGTTAAAAACTGAGTAAGTGACAGAAGATGTATGTTTTGAACTTCCTGTTAAAACCTCTGACAAATTCCTTCTTATCTTGAAAGCAGGACCGGGATAAAAAGTATTGTGAATCATCCGAAAGTCATCAGAACTGAAGTAGAAGACAAATTTTTAAAATGAAAACACTTAGTTTCGCGCTTTTGTTTTGCTTTTTTGCCGATACTCCACTGCTATTTTCTTCTTTTTTTAGTTTAAGCGATGAAATTTTGTTTTTGTGTTTATATCGATACCAAATGTAACTCCTTTTGAACCTTGCAATTATATAGACTCAAAATTTAAGTAAATCTTCCGATCAAGTAGCAGTAGGAACAAAATAAACGACTAGGTGTACCACCTAAAATAGTGGCCTGTTGCGGCCTGTATGGCCACCTAAAATAGCGGCCTGTTTCATTGCTTATGTTTGGCAATATCTAGGGCTAAAATCTGGGATAGAAGAAAGTAAAAAAAAAATCTTGCCGAACTGAATTTCAGAGGAAGGTTGCTCCCAAGAGGAAGGTTCAAAAGCCATCTGACGACTGGGTATAAAAATGCATGTTTTTTTATCTATTAAGCAAAAAAATGTATTTTCCAGGATTTGAATGAGATTAAGGGGTTAAATGTCAATTAAAAATAGCAAATATTTAGGATTAATATTCAGTGAGAATTGAAGATTCAGGTATTGAAAATTCAGGAGTTTTACTTTTATTTCGCAATTTTTCAGATAGGTATGTTTTTGCCTTTACAAACAATTTGGGGGGGGGGGGAGCTGATTCTACCTTATGATTTTGCGCGCATTGAACCCGTGTGCATGGAAAGTGAGCAACATATTTAGTACAAGCTAAAATTTGCTAGTGGCAAAACTTAGTGGTATAGCATACTTGCATAATGTTGCTGGGGTCTGTGACACCGAGTACAATGAGTGGTGAGGAAATGAGACCAGCTAGAAGCCAAACGAGAACGATTTTAATAACAACAAATCTTCGCGACGTGTTGAAATCAGACCGTCGTGCTTTGATCGGATTCCGAATTCCAATATATCGATTAACACTTATGAAGCACATGTGTAATATTGAAGATGAACAAGCAAGGACATCACAGGTTGCGTAGAAATTACACCAAGTTGAATTCAGGGGCCAGTAACCTAAAATAAGATACGTTGTTGATTCAAATCAAATCTATTGAGTTTTAATACTAATTTTCTTAAACTGTTAACAAATCAGCCTGGGATAGATCCAGATACTCTAATCCCCCGTAAGTGACTAGGAGCATTCTACCGTCACTTCAGTTTGAAAATTGGAATCACGCATGCACATTTGGTCTAAAAAGCTCTCGAACTTTTTTTTTTTTTTTTTTTTTTTTTTTTTTTTTTTTTTTTTTTTGCTTCAAGACAATTCTTGCTATCGAGTGGTCAACTTTAGGAAGAGCCGAAAAATAGCCAATTGTCTGAAAGCTGCCTAATTATAGTTTTCTAGTTTGCCTAAATAATCAAGGAAAAAAATATAGCCTACCCCGGAAAAAAATGTGTTCCCTGAATCCCAAAAAGCAGGCTCTCTCTAGATTTCTAGAGCAACATATTATTTTCTACAGTTGATTTTCTTAGAAATGGGTCTTAAACCAACCCGTGGGAAACCGAATTGATAAGTGATAGTGTCATTTTATTTGATCTACTGTAGCCTATTCGAAAAGCAACTGTTTCTTTAAAGATACTCTCAGAATATTTTGTTTCTCAAACAGTCCGTGATTGTGTTCACCACTATTCAGTATATAATTATTCTTCAAATTCTATTGTTACATTTTTTCTTTTTTTATTACTTATTTGTTATTTTAATCTTCCTCTGTTCATATTATGGTTGACCATTAATTCTCAAGATATAGCCTACGAAAATTTTGATTTATATGTTTCCTATTATTTATTTTTGATCTTTTAATGTACAGTATATTTTCTATTTTATTAGAGGTAATTGAAGTATGTTTTTTTCGTATCCGGGTTGTCAGTTCTATATCAAGTCTACTTCAATTAGTTGAGAGCACAGTTTATATAATTAGCAGTATGATCATTCTCTATCTCGCCCATTATAAAAACCCGGACCGGGGTGCGAGTGCTCCGGAGAACGTTTTGGCAGATATAAACATAGGCGTTTTCAGATCTTTTCACGGGTAGACAAGTCAGATTTCTCTTGGACGCGAAACTTGGCTTCAACGTTGGAACACTAATTTTGAAGAAACTAATTTTAAATTAATTTATTCCAATACATACATGAACACCGGTAGTTAGTAGTGTAATGTTATTATTAGATGTTTTTAGGAATTAAAAATAGGTTTCGAAGTCTCAAGTTGGTTTCAAAGGCATTTTGAGGAAGTTTCTGCCAAAATACGTGTTCCAGGGTAATTGGACCGCTGATGGCAGATCAAATGAGAGGAGCTGTTTGTACGCGCCGATATAAATATATATATATATATATATATATATATATATATATATATATATATATATATTTATATATATATATATATATATATATATATATATATATATATATATATATATATATATATATATATATATATATATATATATATATATATATATATATATATATATATATATATATATACTACAAAAACTTTGCGAAAAAGAAAGTTTTTTTTAAAGAAAAGTAAAGGCTATATTAAACTTAAGATTAGAAGAAATAAAATCCTACAATAATTTAAACTCAAAGCGACCAGAAATTACTATTAAAGAATAAAAAAGGAAAGGAGAATAATTGGTATGGTGGTAACACTGCATATAAATTTATATGAATGTATATATAGTGGGCTGTAATAATGCAAAAGATAAATATAACATTGGTTTAAGAATGGAAATAAAGACAAGGAATAAATTTACGACGATAATAAAGTAAAAAATAAATTTGAACAATGCCATAAAGCGATGACATTTGATTATGATCTGAGATTATTATCTGAGAAAATAAATATCACGACGTGAAAAAAAAATGATAAACTATCCAGTTGCGGATCCAGAGGGGGGGGGGGCGAGGGTTACCCCCGTAAAGTAGTCTAAAGTAGTGTAATTTACCAAATTAACGAATTTTTGAATTTATTGAAATGGGTCATACCTTTTGTTTGTGGGATAAGCCTTTTTTTCCGCCCCCCCCCCTAAAAAAATCCTGGATCCGCCTCTGAAACCATCACATCTGCACCATCACTTAGTAGAAGAAGAAAAAATTCATTATTTTCAAAGAATTTATCAACCCCCCCGACCCCTTTGTTTTTAAAATACGACCAATGCCGATAAGTTGAGTACACGTAAAAAATATAATAAGTAATAATTTTTATATAAATTAATTCATACCTGTGAGATGGGACACTTGCAAACCAATTGGCTGGCTCACCAAGTTTTTTTCTGCTTTCGCAATTACGAATAATGCACTTGGTAACCATTTCTCAGTGATTGACGATAACAGATTAATCCGCTAAGGCAGAAATAAGTGGGAGGAGCTTTTTGTTCGCACTGAGACCGAAGACCAGAAATGATCTGCGATAAGCTTACTGTCTATAAACTGTGGTTGAGAGTTACACGGTCGTAAGGCCATGCTTAAAAGGCCGGGTTTTAGGTGGAATAAAAAAAAATTGTTACAGCTGTTAGTTAAATGCTGTACAATACCAATGAGAAAACTGTGATTTAGCCAAAAAAAAAATCAGCCTTTTCTTAGATGTCTTAGGCTTTAGACACATTTTTCATCATATTCCCAGGGGGGGGGACCCTGTATCGATGGGTTTGTTTTGATAATTGTTACTAAAAATAAACGAAGTAGTATCTATTTTAATTGTATTTTTAGTCAGCTCAAGTCAACTCTTGGCGAATATTTTCTTTTATTTGTGGTTTACTCTGAACAAAAAATGCCGTCTATCAATTATTTGATGCACTTCGATAATAAGTACTCACTGCGTGGATACATTAGCCACGTTTTCAAGCTCAGCGGGTTCGAACACGGGATGTTCTCGTCTAGTTTCAAGTTTTTTGACTAGTTTTGTCTAGTTTCTGCGGGTTTGAAGCTTCAACCCCGTGTTTGATACACTAGATGCACTGATACACAACGCTTAATGCACTAGACGAGAACAACCCGTGTTCAAACCCGCTGATCCGTGGACAACCCGTCTTTAAACACGGGTTGTTCGCGTCTAGTGCATTAAGCGTTGTGCATCAGTGCATCTAGTGCATCAAACACGGGGTTGAAGCTTCGAACCCGCAGAAACTAGACGAAAAACTTGAAACTTTAAACCAGACGAGAAAAACCCGTGTTCGAACCCGCTAAGCCTGAAAACGCGGCTATTGATAACTTGTTTTTAGTATAGCCAACAGACCCCTGCTTTTACAAGTAAATAGACGTAAATGTTCACATAACCGTCAGCGAAAGTTTTCAAAAGACAAGGATATTTTTTATTTTCATTTTTACCAACTATGGAAAAGAATGGGAGAAAAGGGAAAAGGGAAATAAAAACATGCAACAAAAAAACCATAAAAAAAACAAAAAAAAAACAAAAAAAGGGACTCATCATAATGAGTCACTTCTGAGACGTTAGCAGATATTTCTACCTTTGTAATTACATAAGGAGTTGTTAAAAGCGCTCTAACTCGAAGAATCCACGGAAAAAGAAATTTATCAAATCCTTTTTATTTTCATAAGTTTACATAAACTTTCAGTTCTCCAAATTCACGAATGATCGTAGAAAATGGGAAAGAGCTTATTTGAATTCTAGTACCATTTTCTTAGTAACTAAGCGGATCACAAGCCATCGGAGAATTGGCTTAAGCTATTCTGTGTCGTAAAACAATAATTTTGGTGCAGATTGGGTCAAGATGCTATTGAGCAGAATCTCTGGTTTTTGCCACTACCCCCTAGCTTATCACATAAAACTCAATCACAGCAAACCCGAATGACCTGTGATGTACCCAATTTTCCACAAGCGGTCGTACAAGGGGAAGTACTTTATTTTAATTCTCCTGCCATTTTCTTATTAACAAAGGCGATAGCATGCCAGCTCAGAATTGATTTAAGTTATCCTATGTCGCAAAACAATAATTTTACTGACTTTTAGTAGTTACTATTTACAATGGTCTAGACTATGACAATAGTAATACTTGGCAATCGTCAAGGCCTTCTTACCTAAAAATCCTGACGTAGCTCCAAACGGCATAACAACCACTGATACAAGAAGATCAGCCATCGCTAGTGACACAAGAAACATATTTGTGACATTCTGTAATCGTCTCTCTAGAAAAACAGCAAGGCAAACTAAAACATTCCCAACAACACCAGCAAATATAAATATCACAGCAAATCCAAAAGACCAATCGTAATCCAAAGTTGCAGTTTTGTTAGTATATTCGTCGTTGTATTCCATGTTGTTGACTAAATGGCTTGTTTGTTAATGCAGTTAGGAGCTGATAGTTGTTCCGGACTGGTAGTTGAATCTGAGCCTGCTCGGAAAACACCTGGTTTGGAAATAGTCTGTTGCTCCAGCTTTCGGAACATTTTCTTGTTTTAGTTGTTCTTTTCTAAGGAAAGATGAAGTTAATAATCAGTAAGACGACGCTGCCTTTCCATCTACAAACGATAAAGAGGATAACACACTGAAAAAGGATAACATAGAAAAATAATTGAATGCAGGGGTCTAACCAGGATTTTTTCCGGGAGGTGGGCAAAAAAAATTCAAAAACGCATCTAAAATGTGCTTATAATCATTTTGTCCAGTTTTTAGGAGTCGGACAATTATTTGGGGGGCTCAAACACCCTAACCCTCCTGGATACGGCCTTGATTGAATGTTTTGGTTATAATTTCTAATAGCCATCCTCGGCAAAATAAAAAGCAGAATGAAAATAAAATTCAAAATACGAAAAACGAGAAATTTTAAAGTAAAACCATTAATAAAACGGCCCTAACATCATTACTTTAAACAAGGTCAGCTAGGACAAGTTCAGTAAGAATCCTTACTGAACGTGTTTAAATTAATGTTGTTAAGACTGTTTTGTTTGTGGTTTTAATTTTCTCGTTCTCGTAGCGTAAGTGGAATTTTATTACAGCTCAAGTTGAATTCTAATATAGCCGAAATATTCAAATAGTTTTTTTCAACAATCTACTTTCTTTAAAATTTTTATTGCTTGCCAACAGTTCGTGGTAACCACTGTATATAAATAATATAACAGTAAGATCACGCCTCAGTGAGTTTTGGCTTCTACATCCTTAGCGCGTACAAACAGTCCTCCCATTTAATCTGTCATCAGCGGTCCAGTGTATATTACCCTGGAACGCGTATTTTCGCAGAAACTTTCTTAAGATGCTTTTGAAATCAACTCGAGACTTCGAAACCTGCTCTTAATTCCTAAAACCTTAAACATTGTACTACTAATTATCGATTGTCATATATGTATCGTAATAAATTAACTTAAAATTAGATTCTTTAAAAAGTATTATATATTATTTATATGTTATTATATTTATATATGGTGGTGGTAACGAACTGTTGCGACTCGGCCCAATAGTAACTGACACTCTAAAGAACGGAATTTTGATAACAATAGATGCTCAAAAGAATTGTTTTCTATGCTTATTCAATATATATATATATATATATATATATATATATATATATATATATATATATATATATATATATATATATATATATATATATATATATATATATATATATATAATTCATTAAGTTTAATGTTACCAATCAAAAGCTACAAGCCTGAGAATATTTGCCTGATTTTCGAAAAAGGGGGAAACATCCCAAAACGTCAAGTGACTTTAATGAAAATCACACTACCAGGATCAGCATTTTAGAGAACCCTACTGCAAAGGTTTCAAGCTCGTATCTACAATTTTTTTTTTTTTTTTTTTTTTTTTTTTTTTTTTTTTTTTTTTTTTTTTTTGCCAGAATAAAGATCATGGTTGCGTGTTGTTGTTTTTTTTCTGAGGAATGACCGTATCGAACCAATAATCCTAGAATGTATGGAGAGGGCTCATTTGAACGGAAATCAAAATTCTAGTGCCCTTTTTAAGTGACCAGAAAGCTTGAAGGGCAGCTAGCCACCTCCCATGCCCCCTTTTTTCCCTTAAGACATTCGATCAAAATTTTGAGATGGCCATTTGGTTCGTCATAGTTGAAAGGTTCAGTAACTACGCCTTTGTGAATGACATGACCTTCCACAGTTCCTACGGATAGGACTGTAAGCTACGGAATTTGCCCATTGTTCACGTATGATATTAGGTTAGTATTTGTTATTAGGAAATGTACGGAAATTTTGCAAAGAATTTTTTTCGGGGGGGGATTCTCTAAGGGGAGAAATGTTCCCTGTGGGAATTTTCTCGGAAAATTTTATACAGCTAGAGGGAACGTGATTTCCTGGTATGGTTTGAAAAATGTTCATAAATTAAATGAAAAAAACAAGTTTTTTTCAACTGTAAGCAAAGAGCAACATTAATAAAACTTACAATGAACAGAAATTATTCCGTATATGAGGTGGGCTACCCTCGCTCTTTACGCTAAAGTTTGACTTTTTGACACAACTTTTAAGAAAGACTGCTCCAGCGCAAGAACCTTTGAATTCGAATGAGATGTATTTTTGAAGAAGTTAAAAAAAAAATATGTCCTGTAAAATCGTGAGTATATGACTTTACTGGTCTTAGGCAATTATAGTCAAAGCTAGGAAATTCAGTTTTATCCACTGGACTTATAAATTCTACATCACGAAGGTTATTTCCTGCAGCCTACTTAGCTCACTTTGATGCTTAAACCTTTAAATGGTGTTTAGTGACCTTTGAAAAAAATAAACAGAAATTATGATAGTGATAGATGCACACAGGTCTAAGTATTTCATGGTATTTGTCCTAGGGGAGTGAAGGGGGGATCGAAAACATGGAAATAAGTATTTCACTATTTTAAATATTATTTGGAAAGAGGTAAGGGTCTTTCGGACTAATCTCAGAACAAGCGGGAGTATCTCTCACCCATCCCCGTGCGTAGGTATGATGATAGCGGACAGCGATGATGACATGTGAATAAAAATTGAATTGATGAATTTTGTGAATAAAATTGATGCTAAATTGTTAAGATTATTTGTATATCAAAACTAAATGCGTTAGTTGTTAATAATTTTTGGGCCAGAAAACTAATTTTTTTTCAAGTATTCTCTTCACTTATTACTTAAAAATTTTTCAGTTTTTATTAATGATTGTTTTTAATTTTAGGACCCCAGAGCAATGCCCCAGTGTTGTTTCACTTCTAGCGGAAAGCTATAATCCTCATGTTCGCTATGGAGCTGCCATGGCGTTGGGGGTAGCATGTGCTGGTACTGGACTAAAGGTGGGCCTTGTTTTTATTATATTTATTGGTTACCTGCCTTCTTACTCCGCATGTCTTCTCTTTTTCTTTTGACTGAAACAACAACCCTTTGAATTTAGAAAGGGATAACAAAGACAACAGGAGTATCTGATGAAGATCAGTGTTTCAGTGTAGACTCACATGAAAAAAACCAATCATCCCTTTTCTTTTTTCGCCCAGTTTTTAGTTGAACCAACATTGACATACTGGTTCTCCTATGGCAATCCTGTTGACTTACACACATTGCCTGCGGCACCATATTACAGGAAGCGAATAACTGAAAGATGTGTTCGGAGGCATTATAATGTTAGGATTTCTAATATGATATGCAAAAAATTTTTGATTTACCCCTCCACAAAAAACGTAGGTTTTTTTTTTTTCGTTTTTTTTTTTTTTTTTTTTTTGCTTTCTGTTTTTAATTGCGAAATATTTCACTACCAACATCAAAAAATTGCTAAAACCCGACTCTCAGTGGAAGGAATCTTGATATGTATATATATATATATATATATATATATATATATATATATATATATATATATATATATATATATATATATATATATATATATATATATATATATATATATATATATATATATTGTGTCCGTGGTATTTCACCGTAAACCCCCCTCAAAAAAAAAATGTTGAAGCCAAACTCTGTGCTAATTGATTCTTGATAATATCTCCAGTTTTTTTCTGGAAGTTTTTTTCTTAAAATGCTTTTACTAATTATGCTGCAAAGATTGTTTATGATTCCTCGTTCCGGTTGATATTAATATGTTTTTAATCGCCCTATCCAATATCACTCACACTATCTTCAAAAACGTGCCCTAAAAATAGGCACTTTTTCTTTACGAATGATGTTTGAGCGTGCGAATTTTTGCTATATTCACATCTGTTGACAATTTTCTCTTTCAAATAGACTATGGAGCTAGAATTTGCCGTCACAAGTTCTGCCCCTAAATAGCGTGTCAAAAGAATTTCCATGTTTCAAATTTCAAACAGTGTTATTAAATAAAGAGGAAGTTTTTCCTGGTGAAATTGTTTACAATGTTTCTGAAAATGTGGTTTAGGAAAATGGGTAAAATTTGTTTTCCTCACAATTAAATTGGTCGGAAACAATGTTTCAACAGCTTAATGTTACAGAAATAGAAGTAAAAAAGTACGTTGTTGATTGGAATACTTATTTTGAAGGCAATAAGGTGTGTCTATCCCTCCTTGCTGGATAAAATGAAAGCCTTCCGCTGGGCATTTCTTGATTTCAGACACCAGCGCGCTGATGTGGTGTCCGCTTAAAACCAATAAATTGGTTGGAGCCCAGCGCGTTTTAAAGACTATAATTAGGCTGAAAATATTCACAGAGTATGATGATTTTCCGCTGACTGCTGTAAACTTCTTCACTAATTTTCTGGGGTTGTCCGGGTCTATATTGATAAACATCTAATGTTGGTATACTTGTGCTGGTAAACGGGAAGGCAAATCTTTCAGAGCTAAGGATTCTCGTAAAAGGAGATACTACAAGAGTCTCTTTTCTATAAACTATGTGTTCATTATATAAAGCAAATACGAGACAAGAGCTTGACTGGATTAAGACAAGACAGAAACTAACTTTAAACGCTTCAGAAATTCGTATACATACATACATACATACATACATACATGCGTGTATTTACAAACCAGTGGCCATATACACAAAAACAAATAAATAAAAAACAATAAGGAAAGAACAATAGCACTCAACAAATTTAAACTACAGCTTCTTTCCGGGCCATCAGACTATTCTCTATAAAACAACCAAACGCAATAATTAGGTCCCTCGAAGTAGTCCCCAAAACTCCCGGGAGCAGCGGTACATCCCCATGAAAAAATTTATCCCTAAATTACACCGAACTTTGGCATATACTCTGAAAATGGTGCATCCCATCCCCAAACTCCCCACAGAGAGGGCAGGTACGCCTACTTCCCGAGCCATCCTCATCATAAGACTCCCAGTAGCCTTTACGCAGTGGTATACAATTTGCCCGCGCCTGCAACCAATACTTAAGGGTTCTCCACGGTAGCTTCAAATAAAACTCCTCCCCATACACATCTTTAACCTGTCTATAAAAATGCAGGCTACTAGATTTTTCCAGACCCGTTAGCCAAACCTGAATCTCTTGGTCCCGAAGGCGCGATGCAAACTTACCAAGGAAATCATCAGGTTTACCGAGAGGACCCTGTCCCTCATTCCATCCCCATGATAAGCCAGCATTATTCAACAGTGCTTTAACTTGTTTTGGTCGTGCTGTCTTTTTGGTAAAGCTCAACATCTCTGTTTAGGCCGCTTTCGCCAGGCGGTTATCAGGCAAGCACGTAACCTGTAAACGAAACTTAATCATTTGTGTAGTCCTCATATGACGTAGATCCTGCAAACCCAAATCACCCTTTAGGACCAAACTACTAAAAATATTTTGGAGGCCTACAACTTTTTTTAAATACATAAACCGCCGAGATTCCAGTTGTTTTACCGTAGTAGTCCCCCACAACTCGCCTCCATAATGGGCAACAGGTAGGACTTTAGTCATAAAAAGGTATTTGTGTATCTTCATATTTTTGATTCCCATGATGTGTTTTTGTCGAAGTAGAGCACAAGCAGCTGCCTTACCACGTGAAATCATCAATTTAATGTGCTCGGTCCAATTCCCATTTGCTGCGACCACGAATCCCAGATATTTATACTTTGGGGTCACTTTTATTGCCTCATCTTTATAAGTAAATGAATAATTCTGAGGTCCATTGGGCTTCCTACTTTGGAAGATGACAATCTCTGTCTTAGATGCGTTCAGCTTCAACTTCTTCGATTCTAGGTAAGATTCAGTTAAATTCAGAAGAGTTTGGAGTTCCTCGGCTGATTTGGCCACTAAAGCTGTGTCGTCAATGAATAGTAAAAAATAAAATAGGGTATTTGCTGGTGATACAGCTGGGCCCATCTTATTTCAAGGAACTCTGCAAAATCATTGATATACAGACTAAAAAGTTTCGGTTATAACGTGCATCCTTGGCGAACTCCTCTGAAGGTTCTGATGCACCTGGCCTAGATACACCTATTTTAACAACAAAAACCACAGATAAAGTTATCTTATACATGTTAATTAATAACATAATAAAAGGCCTGGATAGTCCTATCTTATTAAGATAAACAGAATAAAATCGGTCTATCAATACTGTCAAATGCCTTTTCCAGGTCCAAAAACGCGACAAAAAGCCTACCATTTCCCCTGCAATATTTTCCAATAAGAGCCTGGAGTATAAATACACGATCTGTAGTTGAATATTCCCTTTGGCATCCTCCTTGGATCTCACTGACTATATTTTCCTTTTCTAGCCACAGCCCTAATCTACCATCTAGAACCTTTTCCAAAAATTTACTAATTGTTGGTACTAGACTAATAGGGCGATAGTTACCATGCTTCATCCGGTCACCATTTTTAAATAACGGCATTATAACCGACATATTCCATGCTGCTGGCCAACTACATGAAACCAGGACCGCATTATACAAAGTTAATAGAACTGCCAACAGGGGACCGATTAATTTGTTATACATTGTTGATGGAATTCCATCAATACCCGGCGAAGATCCTCCACGGTGGCTCTTGGTGGATTGTTTTAGCTCACTCTCTGATATTTCCTGAATTAGATGGTAAAAATGCTCTGGGAGGGGGAATTCACTGACCACTGCATCTGCTCAGTATACACTTGCGGGTAGATGGGTGCCTGGCCAGCTGAGTTTCTATGATTCTCCAGGTCTTCAAAATAAGTCGGCCAAGAGTTAAATTCTGGGATCATTTTTGATTGGTCGCGTGGCCCACGTAAATACTTCCAGAATTCCCTCATACTGGCCGATCTATAAGCTTGAAAACATTTCTCTTGCTCTTTAATTTCATATAATGCTTTCTTCCTCCTTACTAAAGCCTTGTGTTCTTTTCTAGCTAATCTAAATGTTGATAGGGCTTCTTGTCGTTGCTCTGGGCCATTGGCATTTTTTAAACTTGTTTAATAAGCTAAATAGGCACAACTTACTAAGTTTGCAATCATTATCAAAAGGACCTATTTTTGGCGGCTTTCGTTTCAGGACCCGAGCAGCCTCTTCATGGAGGAGTTGTGACAGGCAGCCAGTAATTATTTCAGGGTCCGAAGAGAGTTCACATAAACCCTTTAACTTATCCAAAATCTCTTCTGAGCAAAAGCTATCTTTAAGCGTTTTTGTTTCTTCATCAGGCCAATCTTGTCGTAACCACCTTAGAGCTTGAGTACGGGATATACGGCTAGAATGAGGGAGAGAAGGAACATTAAACATCTTAGAAAGTTGGAGAGAAAGTTTTATAGGGAAATAATCCGAACCCAGCACGTGGAGAACTTCAAAATCAACAACGTAGGCAGCGAACTCCACACCCACCAACGCGTAATCGATAACACTGGGGTTTGGCCCGGAAAAGCATGTGTACTCACCTCTACCTCTGTCTTTACCAAATCTTCCATTACAAATTGCTAAACCATTCTCCTCGCAGTATACCAATAAAATTCTCCCTCAAAAATTTATTCTTCTAGACTGATCGCCACTGCTCTGTGGCATCCCAAAGACCTCAGGAAGGACCTCAGCATTATCACCTGAAAAAAGTTCAGGAGTTATCTCTAATACATTCGAAGTATAGGCATTAAAATCCCCTACTACAACCAGACGGTCCCCCGGAAACTTCTGTTTTATCAATCGCGTTTCTTCATGTAGTATAGTCCACGTGTCTTCAGACGAGTAAGAACTATTTTGTGGCGCTAGATATACAGAACCTACAATTAATAAAGTACTCTCACAGTTAAATCTACCCCACACTATGTTCTCTGATTGGGTCGCAAGTCTCACTGCAGAAGAAAATGACGTTTGGCTAAAATACATAACCACACCACCATAATACCGATTATTCTTAGAAACTTTTCTATTCACTGCATAAAAGGAATAATTATGTAAAGGGGGCACTGCAGATCATCTTCACAATTATGCCAAGACTCAACCACACAAAATATATCTAGGTCCCTCAATAATGCTAATGATGTTTTTTTCTCTTTGAAACCTTGAATGTTCCAGCACCCAATCCTAAGTTCGCGATAAACAGACAAAGGTATATGGCCACACCGGTCCTAATCCTCGTTCTCGTCACTCATATTCTCAGAGGAATCTCTAGTCCCTTCTTTTGGGGGTGAATTCAAACCATTCGACTTGTCGGCTGGTGCAGCTTCACTGCAGCTCTCAGTCGTGCTGTTTTTTATGGACACATCGATTTCCAGTTTTATGGGCATCTTCAGGACTAATGATGGTTTCTAATCTCCTCTTTGCTTTCCCACGAGTAACCATTTTGTGCTTTTGGTCAGGCCACGCCGCGTTCTTATTAGTGCTGTCTCTGAAATTTACAGTTTGAGAAATTTGAATTCTCAATTGAGATATATGAATCATTTCCAAGGTCCCTTGAATTTAGGTCCTTAGAAACTCGCTATTCCATATTCTGCTAAAACTCGGCCATCAACACCCCGTAGTAAGCCCAGTATCCACTTTCAAAATTCTAGAAGACAAACATGGTAAATTCCACTAGACCCCGTGTTCCGTTTCACGTTTTTACAACACAATGTAAATTTCAACATTGACCCAAATTGCAAGAATGTCTCTTATTCCAAGAATTTTATCAGAAGTTTACACTGTACTTACGAAATAGCCTAAAATTTTCCTTTGAATTGAAAAAAAGGCACAAATAAGAAAAAAAAACAGTGAAAAATGTAAGTGGCCGAAATTGGTTTGAGTAGAAATGAAGCATTAAGATTTACAAACATAAGTCAATTACTTCAACAAATAAAAAAGTTGTTTTGCCACAGAGAGTACGAGAAAAAAAATTAGCTTTTGAACCAAAAAAGTTTTCTCTTGGGACTTTATGTTTTACAGTTAGTTAGATTGAATTTAGAGACGTTACTCGAACTTCAGTTTTTCGAGAACGTATGGATTCAGCATTTTACCTTCATTAAAATGATTTGAAGGTAGTTCTTCGAATTAAATTTGTTTTCGTCAGATTCAGCTAACTGAACAATTTTGTTTTAACTGTTTTATTACCAAATAATAATTTTCTGGTTTTTATACTTTTCGTTTGGCTCAAAATTTAACATAGCACTCATAGCAGGAATGGGTAAATATAAAAAAAGTGATGTTATTTGGCCTCCCTTTCTGAAAGGCTCAAGGGATAGTGTGATTGGCTTACAAGAATGCGACTAAAAAATTAACCAATGGAATCAAAGCAGATTTTTTACACGGAAAAATAGGATAGTAATCTCGTTTTATCTCTTTGATTTAAAAAGATGGGGACGAGGAGTTCTTCGACAAGACACATAACATATTTGGTATGCACATAACAATATTATTTGGTACTTACGTATTATACCGACCACACTGTTATTCTTGACCTGTTTAAAAGCGGTTTCTTTGTGTGCACTCCGAAATAATCGGCTTAGCCTGAGTGAGATAGACTACTATGCGGGTATATTTTAATTAAATATTTAATATATAGAGTTGGTTAGGCTAGGTGAGTTATTTAAATATAATGCGTTCTGGGCGGCCTGCTTTCTATAATTCTCTGTTGCAGTTTCCATAAATTTGTTACTAAAGTATTATATTTTCATCATATTTTGGTGTATTTCATTAGGATTAACCTAACCTCACTTCTTGGGCATGGTCGGTATAATACGTAACTACCCATATTTAAATACAACAATTCGACAAAGTGAAAAACAAATTCAAACTTTTTTGATTTTTTTTTTTTTTACCAAATTTTGTCACCAAATATAACAGTTTTGTTACCAAATAATAGTTTACCCACATCCAGTTAAAATTATCTTTTGCATACAATACAATCGAGATTCTTCACATTTTTCAGGTTGCAGCGGTAGCTTCAACCTAGTAAAGAGCGAACCACAGCCCATAGTAACCAAAAGTTAAAAACGCTTTTTGAAAAGAGACTGCCTAGTGAAAAAAAAAATTCCATTTCACACTGACTCAGGAATGGTAACTGTTATTTCGGTTCCTCTTAAAAGTAAAATGTTATGCAAATACGAATTTATGGGGATTTCGAAAAAAAAAGTCTAAACCCCCTGAAAAACGGCGACATATAAAAACGAAGTGTAAACCATTAAAATCGGTACTGTTAGAAAGATAGATATGAGAAACTACAGCCCCCCTCCTTCAATAAAAAATAAAGTAACTTTTTTGCATGGGTAGCACTGATCTGTCTCCAAAAAGTGACCAAAAAGCACTGAGTGACCAAAAAGATTGGAGGGCAATTAGCCCTTCATCCTAAAGGCCACCTCCTGCCGAGGTCATCCAATCCAAAAGGGTGTTTCCCCTTTTTTTCGAAAATTAGGCAAATTTTCTCAGGAGCGTAACTTTTGATGGGCAAGGCTAAACTTGATGAAACTTTTTTTGGTGTATCTATTGGTATCAAAATTCCGTTTTTTAGAGTTTCGGTTACTATTGAGCCGGGTCGCTCCTTACCTACAGTTCGTTCCACGAACTGTTTGAAAAGCTTGGAAATATGAAACGAAATCATCATTAGTAATCATTATCATCACTCCCTAACAGTTTTTTTTTTTTTTTTTTTTTTTTTTTTGCCAAAAAAATATAACGGGTGCCTTTTTATTTTTATTTTAATTATTTTTTTCCCCCAGGGGTGATCGTATCCACCTGTTGGTCCTAGAACATCTTAAGAGGGCTCATTCTAACGAAAATTAAAAGTTATATTTTCCTTAATAAGTGACCAAAAATATTGGTGGGCAACTAGGCCCTCTCCCGCCCATTTTTCCCATGTAACATGACCCCCCCCCCCCCACAGCTCCGGGGGAAAGGTCTTTAATTTATAAAATCTTACCATTGTTTACGCATAGTATTTGTTATTGGAAAGTATGTATACATTTTTGTATGGAGGGGGGGGGAATTTTTATCTGGGGGTTTTCCACAGGCGAATTTTCCACGGGGAGGGAAGTTTCCAGGGGGTAAACTTGTCAGGGGAAATTACACACTGGGGGAATTTGCCAGAATTCCTAAACAAAATTGTTTTTATATGTCTTGCTTTCTCTTTTTTGTCTCAATCTTAAACGTGGAGTTGTTAAAGGTAATTGCCAGGGGTAAATTTTCAACGGGATTGAATTGTCTAGAGGATATTTCCGTAGGGAGGGAGATTTCTCCGTTGCGGTTGGGCCAGAATCTCTGGCATTACTTAAAAAAGATCAGAAATTAAATTTAAAAAGTTTATTTTAACGAAATTAAGGAGCAACATTAAAACTTAAAAAGAACAGAAGTTATTACGTATATGAAGGGGATTGCCCCCTCCTCAACACCTCTCCTTATGCTAAAGTTAGAATTGTTTCCCAATTCTTCAAGAGCAGCTCCTGAAACACAAGGGTCGTTTGTCTAGAACAATAAAAAGCTTTTTCAAAAGTACTAAAAAACTTCAGCGTAAAGAGTAATGTGTTGAGGAGGAGGCAACCTCCTTCATATACGTAATAATTTCTGTGCCTTTTAAGTTTTATTGCTGCTCCTTACTTTCAGTTGAAAAAAAAAACTTTTTTTTTATTTAATCACACATTAGGACTTTACCACTTACATCAATAGAATCACCCATTCTACAGAATGTCAGTAAAAACGTTTTCTTTACATTCACGCACAGCAAACTTAAACTCGTAAACAACTCCAGTCTTTGGAGAGAATTAAATAATAATAAAAATTATTTTTTCAACTGAAAGTAAGGAGTAACATTAAAACATAAAACAAACAGAAATTATTACGTATATGAAAGGGGTTGTCTCCTCCTCAGCACCTCGCTTTTTACGCTAGAGTTTTCTAGTACTTTTGAAAAAAACTTCTTATTGTTCCAATTAAACGAACATAGCGTTTCAGAAGTCGTTCTTAAAAAATAAGGACCAAATTCAAACTTTAGCATAAAGAGCGAGATGTTGAGGAGGAGGCAAACCCCTTCATATACCTAATAATTTATGTTCGTTTTAATTTTTAATGTTGCTCATTGCTTTCAGTTGAAGAAACTTTTTTATTTAACATATGATCATTTTTTGAATAGTCCCAGGAAATCTGACCCACCTCCACGGAGAAATACTCTCCCCACGGACATAACCATTTCACAATTCACTCCCGGTTAAAATTTATCCAGGACAATCATCCTTAACATCTCCACGCGTAAGATGAAAACGAAAAGAGATAGCAAGATATATAAAAATAATTTTGGATAGGTATTGTGGCGAATTCCCCCAGTGTAAAATTTTCACCCCCTGGACAAGTTCATCCCCTGGAAACTTCCCTCCCGATGGAAAATTCCCCCCTCCCAAAAAAAAAAAAGTGGAAAATTCGTCTTACCACCCTAAAATGTGGTAATGTTATATCTAAAGACATAGTTGTTGGGCCTTTCAACTTTGATGAAAAAAATGGCTATCTCATAATTTTAATTGGAAAATTTTGAAGGGAAAGGGGTGGGGGAGTGGCCTAGTTGCCCTCCAATCGTTTTGGTCACTTAAAAGAGGGACTAGAACTTTTAATTTGCGTTGAAATGAGCCCTCTCACGATATTCTAGGACCACTGATTCGATATGATCACCCCTAGGGAAAAAAATTAATAAACACGCATCCGCGATCTTTCTTCTGGTGAAAAATACGAAATTCCACATTTTTGCAGATAGAAGCTTAAAAACTTTATATTAAGGTTCTCTGATACGCTGAATCTGGTGGTGTGATTTTAGTTAAGATTAGGGGGAGTTTATGGGGATGTTTCCGCCTTTTTTGAAAAAAAAATCAGGCTCTTAACCGTTGACGGGTAAGACTAAACTTAATGAAACTTATATATTTGAAATCCAACATAAAAAATTGTTTCGCAAATGGCAGAGAAGAAGAATAATCTATTCAATATACTGACTCATATTTGCTGATACAAGGCATGCACAGCTGTATCCATAAGAAGGCATAGCCCGCTCCGAAACTACGTTTATTGAGGGTGGGCTCTCAATTGTTCCCTGTTCCCAACATTGATCAGATTCAATATATCATAGAATCATACTGTAAGGTTTGTTTTTTTCTTTGCCAGGGTGATCGTATCAAACCAATTATCATAAGATCACGAGGGGGCTCGTTCGAACGAAAATTACAGTTCTAGTTCCCAATTTCGTGACCAAACGATTGGAGGGCAAATAGATTCCCCCTCTGCTCCTTTTTTCCCAAAGTCATCTGATCAAAATTTTGAGATACTCATTTTGATCAGCATAGTCGAAAGATCTAATATTTTGCCTCTTGGGATGACATGACCCTGAAAGTCCCTGGGGAAAAGGGTTGTAAACTATGAAATTTGCCTAGTGTCTACATATAGTATTTGTTATTGGGAAGTAACAGACATTTTTAGGGGAGAGTGAATTTTACGTGGGGGAAATTTTTGCGGGGGGAATTTTCCAAGGGAAGAATTTTCCGTGGCGAGGGAAGTTTCTGGGGAAGAACTTTAAAAGGGAAACTATACATGGGTATGGGGAATTCACCAGAATTTTTATACAAAATTCTTTTTATTTGATTTACTTTCTCTTAGCCAATTCAATTTTACATGTGGATATATTCCGGGAAAATTGCCCAGGGAAATATTCAAAGGAGTTGAGATTGTCTGGCGGATTTTTCCGTTGGGGGATTTTCTGCGGAAGATTCTCCATGTGGGGGATTTCACGTGGGAGAAACTTTCCATTGAGACATTGGGAGGGGAGAATTTCGAGGAAAATTTACCACGAAGGGAGGATTTCCGGCATGAATTGAAAAACGATTAGAAATTAAAAGAAAAACAAGTCTTTTCAAACGAAAGTAGGTTTTAAAATAATTTTCCAGGTGGAACTGTCCGCAAGATTATTTTTTTTTGGGGGGGGGGGATTTTCATCAGGGTTGGAATTTCTGTGGATGGGGGATCTTACGTGGAAGAAACTTTCCAGGGAGGAATTTATCTTGGGGGGGGGATTGTCCATGGAGCGAAAAGGCGGATTTTCTGGCGTTATTTTAGAAACAATCAGAAATTAAATAACACACTAATTTTTTCAGCTAAAAGTAAAGAGCAGTATTAAAACTTAAAATGAACAGAAATTATCCCGTATGTGAGGGAAAATCCCCTCCTCAAGACCTTGCTCTTCATCCTTTGCGTTTATTCCCCTGATATACGGAACAATTTCTGTTCTTTTAAGTTTTAGTGTTGCTCCATACTTTTTTTAATGTTTTTTGTGTTTCTCCATACGATTTTTAGTGTTTTTAGTGTTGCTCCATACGATTTTTAGTTTAAACACTGAAAGGCTGAACCAATTCTCAGGGGAAAATACTGAGATGTTGCTGATTTGAATAGCCAAAAGTAGCCAGTAGCTTATTTTTCTTTACCCTGTGCCCCGAGTAATTCCAAATCATGTATATTTTTTTAATATTCGTTTATGTAATAGAAGTTTTTTGTATTTTATTCAAAATTTGAAAAAATTTGAATAAAATTATTCAAATTTGAAATTGTGCAAAATACTCTTTAATTACAAGTTTTGTCATTGAATTTTGCCAAAACTTACAGTTAATCTGAGCAAAAAAAACTGATGAGAAATATCAAAATCGATATATCAACCATCGAATATCGAAAATAAAAATATCGATATATTATTTAATCAAATTATCGCCCAACACTAAGTTTTAGTGCATTCATTGGATTTCTAGGCACCCAGCCAGCTAAGTTTCTTAGGTCAACAACATTCATACTCTATGCAAAGGGCCTCTCTCAGAAATAAATTACACCAGGCGGTGTGTACTAAACGTGGCGGGACTGTGCCACGCGTGGTGGAACCTTGCCAAGCGTGGTGTTCTTTCTATGAATAATATTTCTATGAATAACTTTCTATGAATAAATGTTGTGTATCCCCTTTCACTCCTGAAATGTGTGAAGTTGTTTGAAAACGCAGTGGACCTTTTCATCGGCAATTTTGTTTAAATCGTAGCATAACAAAACTAGTTTTTTTTAAGTTTCAAATATAGATTTTAGATAGACATCATGATTCTATCTAAATATACCATTGGCATGGCATTTTACTGCAGTATGTTGTATTCAGTACAGATATCAATGCTGGATATTGATATCGGATACGTAATTGGAGTATCAAATGTAAAAAAATGACTCGATTTTGTTGTTTGCTTTTTGTTACACAAATTTCCCTAAATTTGATTTTTTGCGATAAAAACATGGTCAGTCAAAATAAGAGACATTATATGATATATTGCTCCTGGTTAAGAAAATTGTCCCTTTAGATTTTGACATCCCCCCTCCCCCTCTACATTTTCTTGAATTAATACTATTGTGCTATTGATACTATTGCTATTCATACTTTTGTGCTATTATAATCCTACGATTTTTTTTATTCTTTCATGTCCTGTATCTCTAGTAGATAATGCTTTTAGCACAAATTGTTGATGCTTACGCAGATTTCTCAATTCTTTTCTGTATACCTCATTTCTATAAATCTCAATATTTTTGTAAACCTCAAAATCCATCCGATCAGATGATTTGGCTTCTAAAGGTTGACGATATCCAGTGGCATTGCATGGGCGGGGCATTATCCGATCCAAGCACGGGACGGAGTGGTATCCAATCCAATGACATTACGCGGGCGGGTTTGTTTTATAAGATTAAATTAAAAAAAAACAGTTTTTTTAACTGAAAGTAAGGAGCAACATTAAAATTTAAAACGAACAGAAATTATTCCGTATATGAAAGGGGCTTTTCCCTCCTCAACGCCTCGCTCTTTAAGCTAAAGTTTTTTATTGTTTAAAAAAAATAAAGTTGCGAGACAGAGTCAAATTTTAGGGTAAAGAGCGAGGCGTTGAGGAGGGGACAGCCCGTTTCATATACGGAATAATTTCTGTTCGTTTTAAGTTTTAATGTTGCTCCTTACTTTCAGTTAAAAAAAAAACTGTTTTTTATTTAATTTTGAACGTTCTTGAATTGATGAAGGTTTTGATTTTGGCTCACCGTACATAAATAATTAAAACAAAATTTGCATATTAATTTTGATTTTATTTGGTTAAATGGAAAGTTTTTTAATTTTATTTACGAACGTGTTTATTAGTAATAAATATGCGTAAGTTACGAATTAACTTACGTAACGAACTTCTATATTCATATATTTTTAATACGTATATTAGGAGGTTCGCCCCCTAGTCAATACCTTTCTCTTTACGCCAAAGTTCGAATTTTGTTTCAATTCTTTAAAAATGACCCCTTAATCACAAAGGCCGTTAATTAAAATAAATATCTCTTATGAAAGTACTAAAAAGACTTTGGCTTAAAAAGCGAGGTATTGACTAGGGGGCGAACCAATCATATACGTAATAATTTCTGTTCGTTTTAAGTTTTGATGATGCTCCTTGCTTTCAGTTGAAAAACTTGTTTTTTTATTTAGTTTCTGATCGTTTTTTAAATAATACTAGGAAATCCGGCGCCCCATTCATAGCAATGTCCCTTCCCCCATGGAAACTTTACCATGGATAGATCCTCCCACATAACCCCCGCCCCCCCCCCGACCCGAAAAAATCCCCTGAAAACGTTGTATATTTCCCAATAACCAATACTATATGTAAACATTGGGTAAAGTTCATAACTTTCAGCCCTCTCCCCGGGAACTTTGGGGGATTAAGTCATCCTAAAAGACATATTTATTAAATTTTTGACCATGCTGAGCAAAATGGCTATCTCAAAATTTTGATCGGATGACTTTGGGAAAAAAATGAGCGTAAGAGGGGGCCTAGTTGTCCTCCATTTTTTGGTCACTTAAAAAGGGCACTAGAACTTTTAATTTCCGTTCGAATGAGCCCTCCCATGATATTCTAGGACTACTGGGTCGGTACGATCATCCCTGGGAATAAAAAAAAAATAAAAAATAAAAAATAAACACGCATCCGTGATCTTTCTTCTGGCAAAAAATACAAAATTCCACATTTTTGCAGATAGGAGCTTGAAACCTCTACAGTAGGGTTCTCTAATACGCTGAATCTGACGGTGTGATTTTCAGTAAGGTTCTATAGCTTTTAGGGGGTGTTTTCCTCTTTTTTCGAAAATCAGGCAAATTTTCTCAGGCGCGTAACTTTTGATGGGTAGGACTAAACTTGATGAAACTTATATATTTAAAATCAGCAATAAAATCTGACTCTTTTGACGTATCTATTGGTATCAAAATTCCGTTTGTTTAGAGTTTCGGTTACTATTGAGCTGGTTTTTTACTTACAGTTCGTTACCACGAACTGTTTGATAGCCAATGTAATTGAGGAAAATTTCGGTCCATGTATTTTGCTAGGAGTGAGATATCATTTGAAACCTAATAGATTATCTGTTCTTTTAGTGCTTCTAGGTTAATGCCTCTGCCGGGTAATGTCTGGTTTAAGTCAGTTTTAATCCCTGATTGATTTAAAGTGCTCTGGACATTAAGATTAGAATATTTTTTGCCCTCTTGATTCATCTTATGTCCAGTCATGCCTGAAAACCGCGGTTTTGAAAGATTCTTCTTTTGCTCTTTCAAAGTTTTGCAGTTTTTAGGAAAGTGCCTCCTTTTCTTTAGCGTTGCCACGATAAATCGTGAAAAAAAATAAGCAAAACTGATTAGTTAAATTTGACCTTCCCTTTCTTCCTTAAAAATCCAAACATTAATTCTCAGTGACAACTATACATTAAAAGAGCTACGCCTTTATAAGCTGTTGCGTGCCATATGTTTTTAGATTTTTTCGATTCTATTTTTTTTTTTTTTTTTTTGCCGATTTTCTCTCCCGTTTTTTTTTTTTTTTTTTTTTTTTTTTTTTTTTTTTTTAACTGGGCGCCCGCTACTACCGAAAACGCATAAATGTATGTAAAGATCTTTTTCATTAAAAATTGAATTTTCAGTTCAATATTATACTATTAAAATTTAATATCCAATAATTGAATTTTTTATTTTCATCCTATGTTAAAATTCACAATTTTAAAATTCATCCTATTTTTTTAAGATGTACGGTTTTGTAAGTTTCCACTCAATTAATTCAAACAGCGCATTTCATTTCACTGTCCTTGGTACTACAATATACTACATTTTTAGTAGGTCGTACTTTCGTATGGAGCTTATGCTTTCAAGTAACTCTATAGCTTGGGGGAAAATGAGCTGAAAAAGCATACTTGTCCTTATTTTGTCATTCGCTTACTAAACAAAGCAACTTCAAAATAAGAATTTACGAGTTTCCAGATGAGAAATCGTGAGCAAACAAATTCCACGCATCTAATAGCCCCTTCACTGAATATTCCAGACATGGTACAAATAAAGCTAGTCATGACATGGAAAAATGTTTCTTGACAAACGAGTTTTTGATAAACATTTGCTGGAAGCTGAAAATGAAGCTTGTCTTTTTTCTCATAATTTGTCAAAAGATTTAGCAATTGATTTTTCTGGATGTATTAAATATTTCCTGTGGAAACATTGGATGTAGATCAATAGTGGAGCTAAGTTTCGTTGCGCCACCTGTGGGCGCTTTACTTTTTATCACTGACGTTATCGCATTCCCTTTAAAAACATCCGCTCAAAACTTAAAACCTAAAATTCAACATGACAAAATTCGAAATTTAGCCTTAGTAGAGTAGAACAAGAGAACATTTTATTTGCAAAATGTATATGCTTGTTCTTGTTGTTGTTGTCTGTTTTTGTTTTTTAATTGGGCCTATTGTTGGATTTCTTCTGTTAATAATTCTACTTGGCTAGTGAAATTAATTTTAAGAATAATAGTAAAGGAGTTTGGATTTTTTTTTTCAGGGAGGGTAAATATTGTTTTGCAATTTTAAAGGATTGTAAAAAACAGACCTGGTATAAATACCTAAATAATGTAGAGAAAAAATTTAAATTTTTTGTACAATAAAATTTCAGGGCCGAATACAGAAATGCAGGGAAACCTTGGAGAAGTGTGTGGTCCTGGGGAACCTCATTGTCGTATATGAAAATAAAATTCAGACCACTTTGGATGCCCTGAAAAGATAGGGCTGAGTTAACTTTAAGGGTAAGCACTGTCCAGGAAGTTTTTTATGCAGGTAAAGTTATATATATATATATATATATATATATATATATATATATATATATATATACATAAGCAGTAAAATATACAAACAGTAACAGAAAAACAGTAAAATATAAAAACAGTAACAGTAAAATTGGGAAAATCCGAGAAAAGGGCCGGGACTGTTGTAAGCCATCCAAAGGTATTAAGACTAACTTCCGCCAAGAAATATTGACGTACCTCTTTAATGAAACGCATCCATCCTCAAATATACCATAATCACAGTGACATCACAACTTTTTAGAGGTTTTCTTACAAGTGTGTCTCAACACCGGTGCCGAGATATCGGTTTTCATGACTATAGAACAATCATTTTTTGTGAAAATTGGTGCAAATGTCTATTGATTATTGTTTTAATGATTCGTTAATGTGAGGTAAGTAATGCTGTATCCTCATTAGTTAAATATCATTTTGTGAAGTTAATGTATATCTCTCTTTTCTAGGAGGCAGTAAATCTTTTGGAAACTTTGGCCAACGACCCTGTGAATTATGTACGACAAGGTGCACTAATCGCTTCAGCACTTGTTCTTATCCAGCAAACTGAACATACTTCTCCTAAGGTATTTGGACACTCGTAGCCTTTTTTTTATTTCATTTTTCACTTGTCGATATTTTTTAACCTTTCTCCTGTTCTCTAGATTGTCTTTTTTGTTAGTTTTACGATTAAGAATTGCCAAGGGAGGGGGGGGGGAGTTAAAAATATTTTATGTATTCACAAAATTTATAGAGACTATACGCCATTATTCAAAATTGAAACAGTAAAGAAAATTGTTTTCAGGAACTTCATTTCTCAGAGGGGGGTCCTTGACCCTCCTTTGGTTCCCGAAAAATTGCTGTAAAACTTCAGGAAAATGCTATTTTTAAAAGTAATTTGTTAGGGCGTGCCTCAGAATACGTCATACCCTCAATGGCACCTGTTGGAGGTATCCCCCTTCCGCAGAAGTGACCTGAGTAGGGACGCTTTAATTGCAAAATGTTGTAATATTCTACTGAAATACATCATCATTCTCTTAAATAATTTTCTTTAACTTTATTGATCATAGTAAAAATATATTTGGGTGCCCTACCCCTCCCCCTTCAGTCCTTCTCCAATGTCTCGTAGCTCTAAGTAAAAGCTGAGTTAGTTTCTTTGTTTCTTGAGTTTGAAAGCGAAAGCTGTACAAGTTTTCTCATTTGATGTCTTGTCATCTCGTATCATGAATTCTCTTGTTAATGAAGCTAAAAAAAAAAAGGTGTTATATTACGTACAGAAATCTGTGGGCACACATATACACCCAAGGCTTTCCCTATACTTAGACCTTCTCTATAAGGCTCTCTATGGGCTTGGGCAAATGTTTGTGAATGACTCAAGACCTAAAGCCTTTTCCGTGCCCAAGCCTTTTCTATATCAAATGAAAAAAACAAGTTTTTTTAACTGAAAGTAAGGAGCAACATTAAAACTTAAAACGAACAGAAATTGTTACGCATATAAGGTAGTTCGCCCCCTAGTTAATACCTTGCTCTTTTCGCTAAAGTTCGAATCTTGTTCCAGTTCTTTAAGAATGACCCCTGAATCACACAGGCCGTTTAATTAGAATAAATAGCTGTTTTGAAAGTACTAAAAAAAAAACATTTGTGTAAAGAGCGAGGGATTGACTAGGGGGCAAACCCTCTCATATACTTAATAATTTCTTTTCGTTTTAAGTTTTAATGTTTCTCCTTACTTTCAGTTGAAAAAAAAAACTTGTTTTTTTTTTATTTAATTTCTGATCGTTTTTTTTTTTTTAATGATCCTGGGAAATTCGGTGCCTCTTCATAGAATTGTCCTTCTACCATGAAAACTTTCTCCATGGAAAGACCCTCCCACGTAATACCCTCTCCCCGACCCCATCCCCATTAGAAAAATCCCCCCCCCCCGAAAATTTTTTTATACTTCCCAATAAACATTACTATATGTAAACAATGGGAAAACTTCATAACTTGCAGCCCTTCCCCCGGGGACTTTGGGTGATTACGCTGTCCTCAAAGACATAATTATTAGATCTTCTACTATGCTGAACAAAATGGCTATATTAAATTTTGATCAAGTGACTTTGGAAAAAAATGAGCTTGGGAGGGGGCCTAGTTGCCCTCCAATTTTTTGACCACTTAAAAAGGCCACTAGAACTTTTAATTTCCGTTCGAATGAGCCACCTTTTGATATTCTACGACCCTGTGTCGATACGATCACCCCTGGGAAAAAAAAAACAAATAAAGACGCATACGTGATCTTTCTTCTGACAGGAAAAAATACCAAATTCCATATTTTTTAAAATATGAGCTTGAAGCCTCTACAGTAGGGTTCTCTGATACGCTCAATCTGATGGTGTGATTTTCTTTTAGACTATGCATTTTAGGGGGTGTTTCCCCCTTTTTCGAAAATAAGGCAAATTTTCACAGGCTCGTAACTTTTGATGGGTCTACGTAACGTAGACCCATCTCGTAACGTTGATGAAACTTATATATTTGAAATCAGCATAAAAATCCGATTCTTTTGATGTATGTATTGTTATCAAAATTCCGTTTTTTAGAGTTTCGGTTACTATTTAGCCGGGTCCCTCCTTACTTTTAGTTCATTACCACGAACTGTTTGTCACGGCCTTGTCTTTACCTTTGTCTTGTGGAAGGTTGATTTTCGCACAACAATCTCGCTATAGGATGAGAATTTTATTATTTTGGCATCTCTCTTTTTGTGTCATTCTCATAGTGGGAATTCAGAAAAGGCTATTTTTCATCAGGTTTTATTTTTCATCAGGTTTTCATCAGCTGATAAATCAGTTTTAAGACAGCAGTGGCTGAAGGTGACGGAAGAAGAAAAACCTTGAAAAATAAGCGAGGAAAAATGTGTATTTTTATTTCGTTTCCCGTACATTATTCTAATTTGCGTTCTTCTTCTTTCTGCTGTGAGGACGGCTGGGTGAAAGTCTCGGCTAAATGCTTCCACTACATTTTATTTTTACTAGCTGAAGTTTTTCTTTGTTGGTTTGTTCTACGGTTCTTTGCCTTTTGTTATTTAATTCTTCAATTTTTGTTTTTTCTTTTTTTGTCTGAGATCTTTTGAATTTTACAATTTTTATGTTACTTTTGGATGAGTCTGTTTCGAATCCATATCTATTAAGCACGTTCCTTGTAATAATAGCTTCTATAATCATTGGTGCCAATTCACGGAAATGTAGGGGGTAGGACAAAAATGTATTTCTCAAAATCTCGGAAGTAAGTAATTTATATTGGTTTTTTTTTCATTTTTTCACTGAAAATACCAAAGAAGGAATTTTACAATGAAAATTTTAAAAAAGATGTTGTTCAAGATTTAAGAAAGGACAAAAAGTCTTGCGGGCAATTTATATATAAATTCCCTGTTTCGGATGGTGACCATCACATTGCTACAGCATGAACTATCAAGTAGAGTTAAAATCAGCTTGATTGACACATAACTATTCTAATCTCATAAATATTATACTCTCATCTTAGTATTCTTAATAAATATTTAATTAGTATTCTTAATATTTAAATAATTAGTATTCTTAATTAGTATAAAAATAATTAGTATAAAAAATATTTAAATAATTAGTATTCTTAATTAGTATAAAAATAATTAGTATAAAAAATATTTAAATAATTAGTATTCTTAATTAGTATAAAAATAATTAGTATAAAAAATATTTAAATAATTAGTATTCTCAATTAGTATAAAAATAATTAGTATAAAAAATATTTAAATAATTAGTATTCTTAATTAGTATAAAAATAATTAGTATAGAAAATATTTAAATAATTAGTATTCTTAATTAGTATAAAAATAATTAGTATAAAAAATATTTAAATAATTAGTATTCTTATTTAGTATAAAAATAATTAGTATAAAAAATATTTAAATAATTTTATTCTTAGTATTCATTAAAATATTCTAATCTCATCTTAGTAGTCTACTTCATCCTGATTTGAAGTTCCTGCCACAAATTAAAAATACAGATACAGATAAGTTTGATTAGCTACATATTAGCAGCGACGGTCCTGGCTTCTCTTGCGCCCGAGGGAAAACCTTGATTAGCCCCCCCCCCCCCCTCTGTCTCCCACAAGATTTTCTAGCCAAATTTTAACAAAATTTCCATTTATTAACAGAATTATTTTAAATTTGTTAATACATTAATAATTTATGTTTTAATTATTTTTAGTTTTGCTTATTTGGTTATTATAAATTATTTTAATACTTGTTATTTAGTTATTTTAAAATTTATTTTTATTTTATTAACTAGTTAATAATTTATTAACCATTTTCATTTATTTATTCTAATAAAAATAAAATTTTTAAAAATTACAAAATGATTATAACCGTTTGATTGTTTATTTGAAGCTATGCGCCCCCGCAATTTCTGCGCCCGGAGCAAGTGCCCCCTCTGTCTCTCCCCTAAAACCGCTTCTGCATATTAGTTAGAAATTACAGATTAGCTGCAAAGTCAGATATTTTTAACTGTCTCAGCAAGCAATACATATTCATTCTTTCTGAAAAATAGAACTCTATGCACAAAATAGACTATTTTTTAAAAAGGATGGATGCCTGAGTCACTATTTGGTTATTTGAGTCACTATTTGCTAGTCGCGAAAACTAAGTGATAACCTACGATGGCCCCGAAAATTGTTTTTGGCCCAACCCGAATGCCAAAGAGTATTGTATAGTGATTTTTTTTCTTCTTTTTTATCATCGAGTGAAATATTCAATGAATAACTTTTATTTTACTGATTTTAGGTTAAAGACTTCAGGCAATTGTATGCCAAGGTCATTGGAGACAAGCATGAAGACGTCATGGCTAAGTTTGGAGCAATTATTGCCCAAGGCATTATTGATGGAGGTAACATTTTTTTTATTCATTTTTTTTTATTCACGATTTTTGTTGGTTCTTTTGGCCTCTTTTGGTCTTCGTTTCATTGGTCTTTCAATTACATCAAGTGTTAGTATGTTTACCCGTTAAGTTTTAGCATGCTCAGGTCTTTTTATTGTGAATGCCATTGCGTAAGCTCTGAATTAACAACCAATTAGAAATAATAAGAAATGATGGAAATGACATCCGGATTTTTTAGAAATGGAGAGAGCCCAAATTAGTATCTTCTTGTAGATTTTGTCTCGACTAAGATTTGAACCCGAAGTTCTTTAATATCTTGCTTAAACCTTTACCTTTTTGTTAGATATGACAAGATTTTAAAAATGTTTTCTAACCCAATTTTTGTTTTTTATTTAGATTTTGTTGGGTTTTTTTTTTGCCTTTTTCGATCTTCGTGTCATCTCGGATTTATCTCGAGTGGAATTCAAGCCTTAAATTCTTGAATATCTTACTTAGATTTTTATAATTTTGTTGAATGTAAAAAAAAATTCTTAATGGAATTTTTTTTTTTCAAATCTTTGTAGAGAATCTGGCGGGTTTTTGTTTTCATGCCATTATGTTCTTCAGTGACATAAAGTGTCAACACTTTCAACCACCAAGTTTCAGCATCTCAGTTCTCTTGATTCTGTGCACTTCTGTATACTCTTAATGAACAAATAATTAGAGTTCGTAAGCAGTGCCAATTCCAGGAAAGGGGGTACCAAAATAATATCTTCTTGTAGGATTATTATCGAGTAAGATTTATAACTTTTGAAATATCTTACTTAGATTATTATCTTTTTCCTAAAGCTAACAGGGTTTTTATGTTTTCTACACCTATTTTCTTTTCTTTAGCTTTTTATTTTGTTTTTGGCCTATTTCTTTAACTTCATTCCATCAATTCCTCGAGTACATCAATTCCAATTTGTCAAATACTAACATTTTTAACTGTGAAGTTTCAGCTTGCTTAGTTGCCTTGATTGTGAGTACTTCGGCAGTCTATCAATGAACTAACTATGACAAGCCACATCCTAAAATCTTTCCATCTAAAACTTTTTTGGAAGGAGAGGAGGGGGGGGGGCACCAAAATAATTTCTTCTTGTAGAATTTATCTTGATCAAGGTTTGAACCTGAGCTTCTTAGATACCTTACTTCGCTAAAAATATTTTTGACAGAGGAAGGAAGATTTTTTTTCATTTTTGCCAAAAGTTTTTTTTTGCGCAATTTATATGTGCTACTAAATATTTTTGGATGATTATTGGCCTCTTTCGGTCCTAAGTCTTTTATCGCTTACCTTATTTATTTGCATCGTGGTCTCCTTTCTTTTAATCTGATATTTTCATTCAATCGTAAGCATCAGGTACGCAGGGTTTCCGGGCAGTAAAAAAATCACTAGATTCCAGTGATTTTGTGGTTGATTTAGTGATTTTTTCAATATTCTACTGATTTATGTGCTGATTTAGTGATTTTTTACTTTAAGAAATATAAAAAAAATCACTATAAATAGTGATAAATCCCTGGGGGTGGCAACCCTGTAGGTTCGTATGCAGCAAAGAAATAGGTGAACTTTACGAAAAATTGAGAAAATTAAGGGCAACAAGAAAAGCAATTAAGGATAAATAGGCCCACACATGGGTGCCGCTAAGAAGCAGCGGCACCCCTGATAACTGAATTTAATAAGGGTAACTCCATGCAAAATTTTTTCTTTGAAACTATTTAACAAAAATTTGTAACGATTTAACGATTTAAAAAAAAAAAAAGAATAACTGGCTAACTCTTTATGGACTCTATTAAGTAAGATTTGTGTCTTGACTTCTTAGATGCCTTATCTAGTTTTTAATCTTTTGGTGGAGGTAGTAAGATTTTTTTTTTATTCTAATTTTTCTTCAATCATTTTTTACTTTATTCAGTATTTTTATATAATTTTTGGCCTCTTTATTCTAGTTCTCCTTAAATTAATATTTACTTTATTCAGTATTTTTATAGAATTGTTGGCCTCTTTTGGTCTTAAATATGTTATTCTTTACCTTTGTATCTATTATTTTTACCTATTATAGTTTACATATCATTGTTTACCTCTGTTTGTATCTTACTTTACTCGATTTTTTTTATTCTAATTTTCCTTAAATCATTATTTACTTTATTCCGTATTTTCTTAGAATTGTTAGCCTCTTCTTGTCTTAAATCTGTTATTGTCTACCTTTGTATTTATTATTTTTTGCATATTTTAGTTATCCATTATTATTTCCTCTGTTTGTATCTTACTTTATTCAATTGTTCCACGACAATCAAATGCAAGGAATTTTTTACGAAATGATTGAACTACATGGTGTTTATGAAATATGTATTCAATTTGCAAATGTAATAGTATCCAGAATTGTTAAAGGCCTTTTTTAAATCAAACACCCAATACTTACCTACTTAGCTACTTGGGTATTCTCACCCTTGCTGGCATATCTGGCAACACAGCGCAACAAGCCTATGGCGTTCTCCTGTGTTTAATAAAAAAAAAAAAAAAAAAAAAAAATCCCTGTCCAATTGATGTATATCTTCTTGGGCCAATCTGAGCCATGCAGCATCCTTTTTCAAGACATCGCTTTACATGGAGTCACCTGATAGAATTAAATAAAGGCTAAATTTATCAATGTGCATGCATTATTTGGGAAAAAATTTTCTTAAAAATGCACACAGTTCAAACTCTAGAGAGAAATAATAAAGACTTAGGAGTTCTCTAAGGAAGAGAAGGTCAAACACAAAAAGAGATTTCTTAGAGTCAAATTTACCTGGGGTGGGAGTCACTCGGACAGATATTAAGAGGAGTTTCTATTATTTTTCTTGTGTGTGAGTGTACTCCTAAATATTTGTTCTGTTGTTAATCCATTTAGCCAAGGCTCAACTTCAAAGAATATAAAATAGACAAACGCTGTCAGGAGTCGCTTAATTATTTTTGTAATTATGTTTACTATTATTTCTGTTGTAAAAATTTTAGCCAAATAATATAGCTTTCATTCATGGTTTCCACTGAAAATTTAACAATATACCCCTCTCGATAAAAATCCAAAGGTTTTGAAAAGATCCTGAAATGTTAAATCATAATCATGCATATATTTAAGTGTGACTTTAGAGGGTAATATTTAAGATATAAACTTTCCCAAGATTCCGAAATTAGAAATGAATTCCCAGGGAGTGGCAACCCTGCTTTCATGCTAAAGAGAGAAAGCATACTTTCCCCAGTTGTAGCTCAGAAGCAATTTATCTACTTTCAAGCTGGTAAGTCTATTACTTACTTACCAGCTGGTAAATTCCACAATTCGATTCAATTTTTCAATTGTAGCTCGTAGCTTGCTTAAAAGCTGCGATATGTTGCATTTATTAGTTTAAAAACAGTCCCTAAATATGAATTCTTTGAAAATATGATTTCTTAGAAGATTCTATTTTGTAGTTCAAGGTTTTTCCTATTCATCAAGTGGAAGTCATCAAGTAATTAAAGAAAGAAATAAAAATAAAACAATTTAAATGTGAAAATGTCCTAGCTCTAGAACTAACTAATCCTTCAAATTTTAGTTGGAATCATTTTAAAATGCTATTTTAGTATCTGGCAGAAAATACTATTTTAAATTTTGAGGTTTTTTTCCTAATAATGAAGTGAAAAATACCGGTGGTAATTTTCCCTATCGTTTTTTTTTTTCGTCGTTTTTTTGTCATTTTTCTTTAGCGAGTTAACCATAAAAATCTTAAAGCAAGAATTTAGAGAATAAGATCTACATAAAGAAAGAAAAACGAGCAAAAATGGGGTTTTTATAGGCCAAATGAAAATACTGAAAAAATTTTGCTCGTTTTTCTTTCTTTATGTGATGTCAGGCCAATGTGGTTTAAGGAATAAAATCTAAATCTGGAAAATGTCCTTGCTCTAAAGCTAACAAACCCTTCAAATTCTAGTTGGATGTCTTGTGGAGTCACTACAACAATGTTAATCACAGTGTTAACCTGATGTTTTTTTTAACATACTTAAAACAAAACATTTTGAATTTGAAAAAAAAATGGAGTGAAAAATTATTCATATTTTTAGATGATTCAAAATGTCTTTTTTGTTAGTTCAAAGCAAGGAAAAATAAATTAATTTGCAGAAGAATCTTTGTTTAAAGAGGGGATTCCCCTTTTAAAAAAAATAATTACAAATTATGAGCCGATATAAAAGAATTATCTTAACCTTAAATTTAAGTTTAGGTCTATGTCCTAAATTTAAGATTTAAGTTATTTTGTTTTTGGTGGGATAATTAAAGGGAAATTGTAATCATTATAATGTATAACAAAAAAGACTCTTAATTCCTTCCAGTTTAGAAAAAAATAAATTTATATATTTTGACTCGGTAGAGGAATAATTTTTCATGCTACTATGTTTGTCTTCCATATCCAGAATTTTTAGTTTGAGGCAAACAATTAAAGGTATGATGACGAATACTATTTCTACCGTCATTATAGTGAATTTGTGGAGACGGAAATGTACTTAGGGTAATACATTTTAGAAATATACCCTCCCCCTCCCCCTAAAAAAAACGCTTGAGATGTTTTAAGTTTTTTCTGTAATTCCTTATATTTACCACACAAGTTTTTCCAAGGGGAAAGTTTTTTTCATTTTTATGTTCCTCGTACTTTGATGTGAATATGAACATTTGAATCCCATCGACATTTGCATTCCTCTCACCTGCCCGAGGGGGTAAAATGTATTTTTCAAAATACATTTTAGTGTGGGGGGCAATGTTTCCCCTAGATATGAATAGAAATACCAAGGAAAGTGTTTATTTTTTACAAAATACCAAAAATATCACAAATATTTGATATTACAAAATACTAATATTTCCAAAACCTCTGGTTAGGGAAGTGCCCCTCCCCGCTAAATGTCGATTGAAATTGGATCAATCCACATTTTCTTAGTCTTAACCAGAGAGAGGTGGGGTGTTTTCTAGAGAGTTTGATTTTTCTTATGCAAAATCTTGGTCGTTTCTGTTTGAATTGAGCCCACTCCCTTCACACGAACTGCTTAATCTTATTCGTACGCAGTATCGACCCTTTTGGGAGTACTAGACAGTTCATTCATGGAAGGTGGGATCCTTCCATGATCCACCTTCCTGTTTCAGGGTAATAAACATACCCTGTTTCAGGGTATGTTTCAGGGTATGGAATTCTCCCTCCATTGCGTAATATTAGGCGTATGAAAAAAACTCGTCTCTGATGGCTTATCCTAGTTACACCTGTGCAAAGTTTTAGCTTAGATAGAATTTCCAGAATTCTTCCTTGCACTTTTGATTTTGCGTCACTGATAGATTGTAGAAAGGGACAATAGCCACTTTTCTAGCAATAACCTCCTTGACTGTATCCCCTTCAGTGAATTTTAAAGCCATCAAATTTTTCCTTTTTTTTATTATCTCACGTAGTTATTAATATTTCCTTGCTTTGTCACGTAGCTCCTTAAGTGGCGTGTCTAAGTTGATTACTTTTTTCTCAGTTAACGACTTCTTAGTAAATATCAAAGAGAGAAACTTTGTAGAGATGGGGCATTTTTTATTTAATAGCCGGTTAGAAGTGAAAACAACCAAAAGATATGTTGTTGTAGAAACTTCCACCGTAACCTGATCAGTCGTCCCAATTTAGAAGCTAATATATATTACGTATATGTACGTGTATACCATCTCTTTTCGCTCTCAGGTTTGTGACAGCAATTATTAAAAAAATATTTAAAACAATCGATGTTTAGACGAATGCCATTTTATTGGCGTAAATAATGCGTGGTTAAAGCATGCATCTGATAAATTTAGTTGCTTTTAAGTCGCTCAGAAGCCAATTTCACTACGTCCAAGAAACTATTACTACTAACAACTCACCGCAGCACCAAGCCACCCGAGGCCAACACAGCTACACATGCTTAATGAAACAATAATTTATAAAAAAAAAAAAGTTGTAAGTAATATGTATCATGTAGCTGATTTTGGTCCAGGATTGTACAAAGCCTCCGTTCAATTGAAGGTCCCAGGGACTTCTTGCTAACTGGTTTAATTGCTTCCTATGGACTTGAGAAGATATGTTAGTCCTTATCTTGTACAGGCTCGGGGACCATTGCTTATCCTGAGGCCATAATAATTTCAATGATTTGAAGGATATGGAAATTGCAACTTTGAATGTTACAACGTTAAAAGACAACCATCGTATCAACATTTTGACTGACGAATTTGAACGCTTCAAACTGGACTTATTAAGAGTTTCAGAAACTCGTATTCCAGAGGTAGGAAACATAAAATTAGGTGGTATAGAATTTATCTAATGAGGAAGGAAGGATGGGGTGCATAGGCAGGGAGTAGGTCTAATGATAAATAAATGAGCAAGGTATAAACAATAGAATTCTAATCGCTCATTTTATGACTAAAAAGTGCAGGATGTCAGTCAAAGTAATACATGCCCTTGTAGAGCCGACTACTGGAAATGGTAGGGACTCAGATGAGTTTTGGATACAGCTGCAGAACAAATAGGCAGAGTCTAGGTAGAAATATAGGTATTTTTGGGGGGATTTTAATGCCCAGGCCGGTAGAAATAGGGATATAAAGTATCGTAACCTAGGTAAATTTGCTGTAGGAAAAGAAAACACTAATGGTTACAGACTTCGACAATTTTGTAGATATAACGATCTAGTTATAAGCAATACAGCATTTGATCATATAATGGCCCATAAGTTAACATGGTAAGATAGCTGACCATACTGATTATATAACTGTAAACTAAAGACTGGCAAGATTGATTTAAGATACTGGAGTATATAGGAGTGCCGTTATTGATGTTAGTAGTAAAGATCACTATCTAGTATTGTCTAGGGTTAATTTAAAGCTGAAATTCCGGAAGGGTAGCTACCTTCCGGAAAGCTATGCTGTTTGTTGATTCCATGATCTTAATTTGAGAGAAACATTCCAGGGATAATTGAGTACTAAACTGGAGGGTTAAAAATTTGAAAATGTAGAAGATGGATGGAATAATTTTAGGAAAATAGAAGTCACTGATGGTGCCTTAGGGAAGAAAGTTAGAAACGCAGCTAGGAATATTAGTGAAAAGGCTTTATGTTTAATAGTGAGGAGAAGGGGTTTGTCTAAGCATTATTTGAGTGATAGATCTTGTGAAAATAACCGGAATGTAAAGAAAGAGGAGAAAATATTAAAATTTGAATTAAGGTGGTGTGAAATGGAGACCAAGTGGATCTGGAAGATGCAACCAGACGGCATAATAGTAAAATATTGTACTGGCATGCTAATAAATTGAGATGGAATAGTTAATCTGGAATTGTTACCGTTAAAGATAGGAACGGGGCCACAATTGGTGATAAAGAAAAATTTAAAGAGATGGGCAAAACATTTTGAGGACGTGCTAAAACCTGACAGAGTTAAAGGAAAAGATACAGAAAAGAATGAAAACGTTTATAACACTTTGAATGTGAATGAAGATTCGTTTTGTGAGGAAGAATTAGTGACAGTACTAAAAGGATTAGAAAATAATAAGGCCCCAGACGCTGATGGTGCGGTAAAGAAATTATTTAGATATGGCGGTTGTGAGGTTAGAGATAAGTTACTGAAGGATAGGAATATGATTTTTGAAAAAGGTGAAATATCTAACGATTTTAGTAAAACCCTTCCAGAAAAAGATGTAAGAGGGAGTGTTGTAATTATAAAAGCATTAGCCTGGTTACTGTAAGAAGCAAATGACTAAGTATGAGGATATTTTTTAGACATAGAGATACTGTGGACAAATTTTTAAGAGAAGAACAGTGTGATTTTAGAAAGAATAGAGGTATCCACTAATCGTCCAAGTATCCACTACTAGGCTACTAATTGAGAAGTGTCTGGGCCATCAAATCCCTTTTGTCATCAGTTTTATAGATTATGAGCAAGCGTTTGATAGAAGAGCTTTACCGAAGGTCCTATCCTTGTATGGTATACCAAATAAATAAATTAAAGTGGTTAGTGATATGTGTGAGAATAAAATTGATGCGGGTAAGGTAGGAAAGGAGGTTAGTAGCTGGTTTCGTACTAAATCATGAGTTAAGCAGGGTTGTGTCCTATCTTCATTTATATGGATTATTTTGATGGACTTATGTCCGAAGGAGCACAGCAAAGGCTATGGGAAAACACGGAAACAAATTGGGAAGTAAAACTCTCCTAGACTTAGATTATACTGATGTTTTAAGCATCCTAGAGGAAAATTTTAGCGAAATGAATGAATTTATAGAGGTTTTGCGACTTCAGGGTACAAGAACAGGTTTTGAAATTAATGTTAAGAAGATTAATTCGTTTAGAGTAAGAATAAGTGATGCTGGGTAGTGATGCTGGGGAAGATCGATCAAGTGGACAGCTTCACTTAGCTAGGTAGTACTATTAGTAAATACGGTGGGTGCAGTGAAGAAGTTAAAAGTAGAATAGCCAAGGCCCAGAGTGTTCCACTGTTGAAAAAGGTTTGGAACAATAGGAAGATAAGTCTTTGAAACAAGATTAGAAAATTGGCAGCTACTGTGGTGACAGTGGTCAAGTATGGTTTGAGAGCGTGGGCGGTTCGAAAAGCGGAGGAGTATTTGCTAGATGTTTCTCCAGAGTGCTTGCCTACGGATTGTTTTGGATACCCGAGCGACTGATCGTATCTCAAACAGTAAACCGTACGAAAAATATGATCTAATTCCACTTTCTATGGCTACAATGACAGAAGGCATGATATGGTTAGGACACATTTTGTGGATGAAGGATGACAAATTACAAAAAGATCGTCGGCCAACCGTCTTGGGCCAAACGAATTGCAGGTCGTCCCTAAAGGGGAGGGAGAAATAAGGGAGTCATAAGGAAAGATTTTAAGGGATATAGTAGCTGGTTTTGTATCAATCAGGAGTTAAGCAGGGTTGTGTTCTATCCCCCTTTATATAGATTATTTTGATGGACTTTGTCTTAAGGAGCACAGGAAAGGCAATGGGGGACCGCGGAATCAAATGGGGAGGAAAGAGTCTCCTGTACTTAGATTATGCTGATGATTTAAGCATCCTAGATAAAAGTGTGAGCAAAATGAATGAAGTTTTAGAGGTTTTGCGGATTCAGGGTGCTAGAATAGGTTTGAAAATTAATGTTGAGAAGACTAAGTCACTAAGGCTAGGAATAAGTGAAGATGAAAAGGTGATGCTGTATTACGAAAAGATTTATCAGGTGAGCAGCTTCACTTACCTTGGTAGTATTATTAGTAAAGATGGTGGAAGCAGTCAAGATGTTAAAACTAGAATAGCCAAGACTCAGGGTGTTTTTTCACAGTTAAAAAAAGTTTGAAAGAATAGGAAGATAAATCTGCAAACCAAGATTAGAACATAAGAAGCTATAGTTATGACAGTGATCAAATATGACTCTGTAGCTTGGGTGCTCCAAAAAGCGGATGAAGATTTTCTAGATGTTTTCAAGAGAAATTGCCTACGGCTTGTTCTGGGTACGCGACTGACTGAACATATTTCTAACAGTAGGCAGCACAAAAAATGTGGTTCAATCCCGCTTTCTAGGGCTTTAATGAAAGAAAAATTGAGGTGGCTAGGGCATGTTGTGCGGATGAAGGATGACAGATTGCCGAAGATTGTCCTTTTCGGCCAACCGTCTAGGGCTAAACGGAAAGCAGGTCGTCCTCGTCTGGGGTGGGAGGATGTTATAAAGAAAGATTTAAAGGAAATGAGAACTTCCTGGGAGGGTGTAAAAAGGGAGGCTTTGAATAGATTGGGATGGAGAAGGAGCGTGCTTAGCTGTGTTGGCTTCAGGCGGCTTGGTGCTGCGGTGAGCTGTCAGTAGTAGTTAGTAATAGTAGTAGAAATAGGAACTCCTTGGGAGGGTTTAAAGAGGGAGACTTTAAATAGATTGGGATGGAGAAAGAGCGTGTGTAGCTATGTTTGCCTCAGGTGACTTGGTGCTACAATGAGTTGTTAGTAGTAGTGGTAGCAATAGTGATCACGTCTTAGAAACATCTGCTGCTTGAAAGTGCACGTGTTACGTAAAACATCCTAATCTCCTGTTTCTGTCATGATACTCTTAATTTTTCTTCTTTCATACCAATTAATTGTCCTCCTTTGCTTTATTGATGGCAGAATTCAAGTGTTTTTCTTGGCCAACAATAGTCACATGGTCGCTAGCGAATGTCCGCGCATCTACTTTAAGAGAACTGAAATGGTCTGTAAGGCCAATGTCAAGTATAGAAAATATGTTCGGGCCCATGTATGCGAAAAATTGACAGGCAGTTTGAACCTTTTGGAGATACCTTGCAATTCTGGTCGTATTTAAGTCACGAAATATGGCTCAAAACCCTCTTCTTTTACCATGGCCATGGCCAATTTACAATGGCCAAAATGGCCTCATTAAAACCAGACCAAAAGAGTTGTCTAATTGGCTAGAAAATTGGCTAGAAAAATTTTTTTTTTTCTTTTTATTGACTAAAAAATATCTACCCATCTACTGTTTATGAATTTTTTATTGACGTTTCATAGCTTCTTATTTCGATGGAAACTTGGCAGAAAATATTAAAGACGATAATTTAAGGTTAATTGGCCTCTCATTGTATCTTCTATAGAACGGAATATTTTATAGGATAAATTTTTTTATGACCAAATCAATATACGTGGTATACAAATTGTCAATAAACTACCAATATATATATATGTATATATATATATATATATATATATATATATATATATATATATATATATATATATATATATATATATATATATATATATATATATATATATATATATATATATATATATGAAAAAAATGGAAAAATACCTTCTATGGTAGGAGCCGAAACTTCTGCACATAGACTAAGACAGCCACCGCGAATAGTTTTATAGTAATAAAACACATTTAATATCAATAATAAGATAAAAATAATAATATAAATTGTATCTTGTATAGATCGGAATGTTTTATAGGACGGAGCTTTTTGTGAACAAACAAATATATACGTGGGATACTATACATATATATATATATATATATATATATATATATATATATATATATATATATATATATATATATATATATATATATATATATATATATATATATATATATATATATATATATATATATATATATATATATATATATATATATATATATTTGAAGAAAAAAAACAACAAATGAAAACATACCTTCTAAGGTAAAAACCGTAACTTCTGTTTATTGACTCAGACAGCCACTACGAATAATTTTATAATAATAATAATTAAGATAGTAAAAACTATGAGCCGCCGCGGTCAATTATTTAATAATAAAATACAATAAGTAATAATAAAACGAAAAATTATAATAAAGTTGTATCTTTTATAGAACAGAATATTTTATAGGACAGAACATTGTGTTAGCAAATCAATATAGGCGTGGGAGGTACTAAAACCGCAGAATTGATCGAAAATATTAAGTTTCTCTTTCTGATTTTTCAATATCTAAACAAATGCTAAATGAGGACATTTACCTATTTATGTAATTTTTGTTAGGTGGTCGCAACGCCACAATATCCCTTCAGTCAAGAACTGGTCATACATCTTTGATGGGGGTAGTTGGACTTATGGTTTTCTGTCAGTACTGGTACTGGTACCCATTGGCTCTCTGTTTGACCTTGGCGTTCACTCCATCCTGTCTTGTCGCTCTCAATAGTGACCTCAAGGTATTTATCACAAGGGTATTTTCCTAGATCTGTTACAAAGTTTATAAATGTCTAAAAATTATGGGTTTGACCCTTGGAGGGGAGGATTCGAGCATTTAGCCTAGGGAGGATATCCAAATTGGTAAGTTGTTATACTTTAACAATCACTTTTTTTAATTTTTACTAGGGCGGGGTCCTTTGGACCGACAGAGGTCAGATGTTTGCATGCGTGTCTAAGTTAATATAGCCAGGAAAGGATCAAGACTTTCTGGGACTTCTAGGATAATTTAAAATTCTGTAGCAAACGCTAGATGGTGTTGGTGATTCTTCTTTTCGGCACTAGCGCCAGTTTCCACTCTTATATAAGTCCCATCCTTTTCTTTTTTTTGGCTAATATAAGTTCTTGGTGCTAGCTAAATGTTTACTGTTCGCTGGTTTGGATTCATCTGATTTAAAAATTACTGTTCGCTGAATCTCGGTTTAGGTTTAAGTGTTTTTTTTTTTTTAGAATTGAAACCTCAAAAAAGGGCAATTTATGATTACCTTCTAATTCTAAGTTGAACTAAAGATTAGAACCTAATGTGCTGCGTCAAGAAGGCGTTATTATACTAATGTCCATGATTTCTCACAGAATTTTTTGTTATCGTTATATTTCGTTATTCTTCGTTATCGTTATTTTCGCTTCGTAATTTTTCACTGGCTGAAAATTACCATCATTTTCTTGGTTACCTTTTAATTGTTTTTGTTTCTATGTTTTCTCGATTTTTTTGCCAAACACAGAAATTACCTTCGTAGGTAATTATTGCTCGCTGAACCTCGGCGGTCATAGGGTCATAATAGGTTCAGTAGAGAAAGTTTCTCTGTCAAACCGTTCACGGGGATGAAAAACAATTAGAGAACTAATCTTGTCAAGAGTATTTAAAACCTTAGACCCCCAAAAACGGATGCAATTTTGAGGAAAATCAATCTATCTAAGCCTAGTATGTCTAAGAGCTTTATGGCATAATGAAAAATCGCTGAACCTCGGCGAAAACATGTTTTGCAGTTGTGATCTTAATGGAAAACCAGAAACACCAAAAAATAGAAATATAAGGAAAGGTGAAGTTTCATATACCGTAGATTGATGAAAATAAGACAAAGATCCATTTTTCGCTCTTAGAAGCAACTCAAAGTTCATCATGGACGACGAAGCAACCCAAAGTTCATCATGGACGACGAAGTCCCCAAAGGCAATATAACAGACTATGTATATGACCCCATTGAACCTATTAAATCAGAGGCAACGCTATAGCGTTGCCTATAGTAAAGGCCATACGGCTCCAATGTTTTATTTTTATTTATTTTTTTCCCCAGGGGCACTTCATATGGAAGGGGTCGTCGTAGAAACTTCAAAGTGGACTCATTTGATTGGAAATCGAGAGCCCTAGTGCCCTTTATAAGCGTCAAAAGTGATTGAAAGGTAACTAAGACCCCTTCCACGCCCACCAGTTCCCTAAACACATCCAATCAAAATTTTGAAATAGCCATTTTGTTCATCATAGTTGATTTCCAGATATAAATTATGTTATTGAGAAGGATATCTCCCCCCACCACAGCCCTCAGTGCAGGGGTTGTAAGTTATGCCCTGGGGGAATATAAGTTTTTATAGAAAGCTTTGTCGTAGAAACTTCAAAAAGGACTCATTCGATTGGAAATTCAAAGGGCTAGTGCCCTTTTTGATGGTCAAAAGTGATTGGAGGGCAACTAACCCCCATCTCATGCCCACCTTTTCCCCAAACACATCCAATCAAAATTTTGAGATAGCCATTTTGTTCAACGTTGTTGAAAATTCAGGAAATTAGGTCTTTGAGGATAACCCCCCCCCCCACAGCCCTCAGGGCAAGGGTGTTAAGTTATGCCCTAGGAGCATGTAAGGATTTTATTGAAGGCACTGTCCTAGAAACTTCAAGAGGGCTCATTTGATTGCAAATTTAAATGCCTAGTTCCCTTTTTAATAGTCGAAAGTGATTGGAAGGCAACTGATACCCCTTCCACGCCCACCATTTCCCCAAACACATCTAATCAAAATTTTGATATAGCCATTTTGTTCAACTTAGTTGAAAGTTCTGGAAATTATATGTTTGAGCAGGACACTACCCCCACAATCTTCAGGGCAAGGGTTATAAGTTATGTCCTTGTGGCATATATGGTTCTTATGGAAGGAATGCTCGTATAAACTTCAAAGAGGGCTCATTGGATTGGAAGTTGAAAATTGTAATTCATTTTTTAAGCGTCAAAAGACATCGGAGGGTAGACAGCCCCCCCAAACCCTATTTTCATAAGGATACATAATTCAAATTTTTAAATAAGCATTTTTTTAAATATAGTCTTACAACCATATAAAAAAAGTCTGGTGTTAGCTCAATTCTCCAGGAAATGGAAACAGGCATTGGGCTTAAAGCCTTGGGAGCCTATATGGTTCTCACGTACATGCCGTTCGGATAAATTTCAAAGAGGACTAATGTTATTGGACACTGAAGATTTTAGTTCCCTTTTTAAGAGTCAAAAGAGATCGGAGGGCAACTAGCCCCCCCCCACGCCCCCTTTCCTCCAAATGCATCCAATAAAATTTTTAGATAGCCATTAAGTTAAAATTGCTCAAAAGTCAGATAACAAAAACTGAGGTGTCGTCACAACCCCCCCCCCCCATGGCCCGGGGGCAGGCGTTGTTAGTTATGCCCTGGGGCATATATGGTTCTTACGAAAGGGATGCTCGTATAAACTTCAGAGAGGGCTCATTTGATTGGAAATTGAAAGCTCGAGCTCACTTTCTAATAGTCAAAAGAGATCCGGGGGAAGCTACCCCCCCCCCACGCCTTCTTTTTCGAAACCCATCTGATGAAATTTTTGAGATAGACACGTTATTAAAAATATTTCAAATGCTAGATCAGGAAAACCTTGCTATCACTAAAACCCCCCAGGGCTCGAGAGAAGATGTTTTAAGTTGTTCCTTGAAGGCATGGATGGTTCTTATGAAAGGGATATTCGTATAAACTTCATAGAGGGTTCATTTGATTGGAAATTGAAAGCTCTAGATCATTTTTTAAGAGCCAAGAGAGTTAAGGGCAACTAGCCCCCCCCCACGCCCTTTTTTCCCCGAACTCATCCGCTACAAATTTTGAGATAGCCAGTTTTTTGGAAATTGTTCAAAATTTATATAACAAAATTGGAAATTGAAACGGAAATTGATTGGATTGGAAATTGAAAGTTATAGTTCAATTTTTAAGAGTCAAAAGATATCCGAGGGCAACTAGCCCCCCCCCCCTTACCCACACACACCTTCTTTCCCCAAGCCTATCCGATAAAATTTTTATAATAGCCCTTTCATTAAAAATAGTTCAAAGGTCAGATAAGAAAAATAGCTCAAAGACCATATAACGAAAACTCTGGGGTCAACACATCCCCCCAGGGCCCGAGGGTTGGCTTTGTATGTTATGCCCTGGTGAAATTTATGGTTCTTATGGATGGGATACTCATATATACTTCAGGTAGGGCTCATTTGATTGGAAACTGAAAGTTCTAGTTCAATTTTTTAGATTAAAAAGATATCCGAGGGCAACTAGCCCCCCCCCCCCACACACACCCTTTTTTCCGCAAGCCCATCCGATGAAATTTTTATATTAGCCATTTCATTAAAAATAGTTCAAAGGTCAGATAAGAAAAATTCTTGTGTTGACGCAGCACCCCCATGACCCGGAGGCAGGCGTTATGAGCTTTAGGCGTATATATGGTTCTTATGGAAGAAATGAAATGCTTATATAAACTTCGGAGAGGGCTCATTTGATTGGAAATTGAAAGTTCTTGTTAACTTTTTAAGTGTCAAAAGAAATCGGAGAGCAACTAGCCCCCCCCCCCCCTTCACTTCCTAAATACATCAGATAAAAATTTTTAAATAGACATTTTTTTTTTAAATAGTTCATAGTTCAGATAACAAAAAAATCCGGTGTTGACACAGCCCCCCAGGGTCCGGGGGTAGGCGTTGTAAGTTATGCCCTTGGGGTATATATGGTTGTTATGGAAGGGATGCTCGTATAAACTTCATAGAGGGCTCATTTTATTGGTAATCGAAAGTTGTAATTCGCTTTTTAAGAGTCAAAAGTGATTGGAGGGCAGCTAGCATCCCCCCCCCAACACTCCATTTATTTTTTCCCCAGAGGCACTTCATATACAAGGGGTCGTCGTATAAACTTCAAAGGGGGCTCATTCAACTGGCAATCGGGGGTTTTAATGTTCTTTTAAAGAGTCAAAATTGGTCAAAGGATAACCAGCCCCCCCCCCTCAAGCCCTTTTTCCCCAAATATATCTGATAAAAAATTTGAGGTGGCCATTTTGTTAAAAATATTTCAAAGGTCATATAACAAAAACTCCTTTACGTATGGCCATTTCGTTAAAAGGTCAGATAAGAAAAACTCCTTTGTCGACACAACCCCCCCCCCAGGGCCCCGGGTAGGCGTTGTAAGTATTGCTCTCAGGGCATATATAGTTCTTATGGAAGGTATGCTCGTATAAACTTCGGAAAGGGCTCATATGATTGGAAATTGAAAGTTCTCGTTCACTTTTTAAGAGTCAAAAGAGTTCGGAGGGCAACTAGTCCCCCACTCCACGCCCTATTTTTCTCAAATCCATCCAATAAGAACTTTGAGAGGGTCATTTTTTCAAAATAGTTCAAAAATCAGATAACAAAAACTCTGGTTTTGACACAACCCCCCAGGGCCCGGGGGCAGGCATTGTAAGCTATGTCCTGGGGCCGTATGTGGTTCTTATGAAAGGGATGCTCGTATAAGCTTCAGAGAGGGTTCATTTAAATGGAAATTAAAAGTTCTATTTCATTTTCTCAGAGTGAAAAAAGATCAGAGGTCAACTAGCTCCTCCCACCCTCCACGCCTCTCGTTTTATCGGATGGAAAAACCCATCCGACAAAAATATGAGGTGACCATTTTGTTAAACATAGTTAAAACATCAGATATTAAAGCTCCAGGGTCAACCCAATCCCCCAGGGCCCAGGGACAGGCGTTGTAATTTTTACTCTGGGGATATATGTGGTTCTTATAGAAGGGATGCTCGTATAAACTTCAGAGAGGGCTCATTTGATTGAAAATAGAAAGTACTAGTTCAATTTTAAAGAATCAAAAGAAACCGAAGGTTAATTAGCCCCCCCCCCCCAATGCCCTTTTAAAACTCCGAGGTTGACACAAACTCATTTTTTCGCTTTAATAATGTTATTTTGATATCAGTTTTGATACTTTGATGAATATTTTTTTTAAGTTTGATTTTGAAATAAGGAATCTTTAAAAACTTGAAACTTTTTGCAATCAAAAACGAACAAAAATTAATTTAAAAAAAAAACTTTCCGAAAAATAAGTTTTTCAAAGAAAAGTAAAGGCCATTTTAAACTTAAAATAAAAATATAAAAATACATGTTAAAATTCAAACTCAAAACGACCAGAAATTATTATTAAAGAATAAATGAAACCCAAAACGGACAGAAATTAAATAAGCAATCAGCGCAAAACATACAATAAGTAATAATATAAAAGAATAAATAGATCTTAAAGTGAGTATTGCTTAGATTGAATATGAATATCAAGCTTAAAACGGAAGAAATATTTTCCTATTGAAGTATCAATGAAACTTGAAGCGAATAGAAATTAAATAAACAATCAATGCAAACAAATATACAATAGATATTAATGTAAATTAATAAATAAATCTTAGAACGAGTGAAACTTAAATTGAATATGCAAATCAAGCTTGAAACGAACAAAGATTACTATAAACAAGAGTTTGGGTATCACCTCCTTCTCTCACTGTAAAAATCTAAAACCTACTGCGTCATTGGCGCTTTACTGAAAACTCTATTCGTCTTGAACAGTCTTGGAAAGTATAAACAAAATCAAAATGAATATTTGATGTATAATGATATTAATTGTTGAAAGATCCATCCGTTAAAGAATTTATTTCACTGTAATTTTATTTTTATTTTCAATGCTATAAGAACTGGAAAAGAAAATATTTGTAGTATTATTCGTTTTCAGATAAGCGCCAATGACGCAGTAGGCTTTTGGTTTTTATTTACAGTTAAGGAAGGAGGCAGTATCCAAACACTTGTTTGTGGTGAAACTATATTCGTCTAGAACAACTTTAAAAAGAGCTAATAAATTAAACTGAATATTTGATGTATAATGAATTGATGAAAGCTCATCAATTCAAAATGTTACCATAATTTTAATGTTTATTTTCAATAGTAAGTACAAAAGAAAATATTCGTCATAAAATTGTTTTCAGTAAAGCGTCAATGACGCAGTAGCTTTTAGACTTTTACAGTGAGAAAAGAAGGTGATGCCCAAACTCTTGTTTGTAGTAATGTTTGTTCGTTTCAAGCTTGATTTTCATATTCCCTTTAAGTTTCACTCATTTTAAGATTTACTTATTAATTTATATTAATATCTATTGTATGTTTGTTTGCATTGATTGTTTATTTAATTTCTGATCGTTTTAAGTTCAATTTATACTTCAATAGGAAAATATTTTTTTCGTTTTAAGCTTGGTTTTCATATTCAATCTAAGCATTACTCGCTTTAAGATTTATCTATTCATTTATATTATTACTTGTTGTATGTTTTTTGCTATGATTATTTATTTAATTTCTGTTCGTTTTGGGTTTCATTTATTCTTTAATAGTAATTTCTGGTCGTTTTGGTTTTAATTTTAATATGTATTTGTATCTGCAGAGCTTTAGTTTAAAATGGCCTTTATTTTTCTTTGAAAAACTTATTTTTCGGAAAGTTTTTTTTAATTGATTTCTAAAAATGACAAATTTGCCCCCTATATATTAAAAATACATCCCCTCTAAATGTTTGCGAATCGACGCAACTTCGGTGACCGATTTTATTTTTGACCTGTTCAGGGGGCTGTGACGCTGAAATTGATGTAATGGTGGTTTTAGACTACAAATGTTACGGCCAATTTTCAAGTTATAAATCTACAATTAATAAAATACCAATGATATAAATAAAACACTTATTTGCTACTTATTAATCTTATTTCTTATTAATCTTTGCTACCTGATTAATCTTATGTCGATTCATACCTGGAAGGCACAATCTTCTAAAATTTTCCTTTTGGTATCATTGTGAATGTGTACCTTCTTTTGGGTTTATGGCGAGTTGGTATATGACGATTGTACCTTAAGTTTTGTGAGTCGACACTTCATTTGGGGTGTAACATCATGTAGGAAATCTGTGGAGATAAAAGCTTTTCTGTTCTTTCTTCGTCGATTCTATTTGTTCTATGTGTTGGGCTGATAGGGTTTCGTCTCACTTGTCGATTTTTTACAACTGCATAAAAGGGTTAGATTCAACAGCTTTATTGCAAATATTAGAATATAAAATAGAAGAAACTGTACATTTATGACATTTTGGAAATAACATAAAGGAAGTTGTAAATGCAACTGAGGCGAAGAGAGTGAGAATTAGATGGTTGCTATAAAGCTTGAACTACCTGTTCTTACCAATGAACGTAGGAGCCAATAAAGATAATAATTTTGTTCTCCTGTATTGACTGATCTAAACTCATACTGTCAGCACAAATCGCTCAGTTTTACTGTTATTCTAATACTAAAGAGTCATAAACATCCGGCTTGCCACCATTGCTGTTCCCGCAATAATTTTTGATGTTTTTCCCAAAATTTGTTCATTTTTGTTTCATGCTTTTTGAAGTTGAATTCAACTGGTTTAGAATCCACTTTTGATTTTGAGATGCGTCCCTCCGTTGTGGGCATGACGATATAATCTAGAGGTAATAATATATAAATAATGATACATAAATATATGTAATATATATATATATATATATATATATATATATATATATATATATATATATATATATATATATATATATATATATATATATATATATATATATATATATATATATATATATATATATATATATATATATATATATAATATGGTATAAAGTTTAACGGAGGGTCTAATTCAGTTTGATGGATGAAAGTAAGGTCAAAAAAATATGCAGTTTGAAAAAAAATCTTTATTTTTTAGGGTCATTCTTTAGGTTTATTGATTTTAGAGGTCTTTTTTAGCATCTTTTTTTCATCACGTACTCTTTCAAAATGAATTTGAAAAACTGGATATCACTCCTCCGATCGCGGACCACAGGATTTTCCTAAACCCCCATTTACCAACTCTTAGACTATCTTTATCTTTCACCTACCAATATCGATAAAATAATTTGCAAAAGTATTAATAATATTTGAAACAAAGGTATATTAAAAACGGTTGAAATTTTTAATAACACAGTAAAGAAATTAAAAAAACAACCTTTTAATACAAAAATAATAGGACAAATCCGAATATTTCGGCTTCAACTCCGCAACCGTCTATAAAAAAAAGAAGCTAGTCTAAACAAAATATATAAAGTAAAATCAACAATAAAATGCTTTACAAAAACATCAGGAAAAGCAAAAGTAAATACTTTTCCTAAGTGTCTTATGCTTTGGCTCTCAACCTCATTTCGATTTTGTTTAAATGTGAGTTTTTCCTTTTGTTTTCTTGTTGTTTTGTACAAACGATCCGTATACAATTTCTCTGGAAAACAAAGCAAATTTTTCTGAGTTTATATGAGCGCCCACGTTTCAGAACCATTTTTGACTACTGTCATCACTTAGTTTCTAATATTCTAATCTGGTTCCCAGACTTAACTTCCTATTCTTCCTTCTAAGGAATGCCTCGGGAAGTGAATTTAATGTCGAATGGTCTACAATAAACTATTTCCGAAATACTATCTACGACTAATTTCTGACCAAATCCATGAATTACTTGTACGATTCCCCGACCACAGCAAGTACGCTTACGATAATATGACGAAACTCAAGCCAAAACATTACGTATGTAATGTTTTTCTCAATGTTCAGAATCTGAATCAGAGAAAAGAAAAAGTAACTATGCTATATCTAGAGTTATCAAATTGAATTATGTTGCATTGAGTTGAAGAAAAAAGTGGTATAAAAAAACCTGGCCTGTTGAAACACTCAAAAAAGAAAGCTCTATGTAATTAACATGGGAAATAATAAGGGGGGAATCAAAAGCTTTTATCATTTATTTGTTTCGGAATTCTGAAGTTTTTAGGGCAGTATCACATTTTCGTCAGTGTTGCCAAGTTGAATAATAAAAATGCACTAGCGAAGCTTATTAGCTAAATTTGCCAACGCTTTTCTTCCGTGAAAATAATTAGCATTAACCACCTTTTAATTTCCAGAGACAACTATGCCTTCAATGAAAAGCTAAGCCTTCTTAAGCTATGTTTTTAGCTTAATTTTGCTTATTTTTCTTCTTTTTTTTCATTTGGCATCCTGTTTAACTAAAACTTCACAAACGAATTTGGAGGTCTTTTTCATTGGAAATAGAATTCTCGGCGTTTTCTTGTTTTTTAATTCACTCACACGTATATATACACATACATAGATTTCATTTTCACTGCCCTTGGTACTTCAAACATTGATCTTCCTGTTCCACTCCATCCTCCCACGACATGGAATCCAGTGGCATAATCTTAGGGGATCTGGAATCCATTTCTGCAATTGCGGCAGGGCTAGGAATAAATGGAATTTATTAAAGGGAGCTTCAGAACTGGGGCGCTAATTGACCAAAATGTAGGCTGACAAGGATTTGTTTTTCGGTTTATTGAATGAAGATACATAAACGGTATTTCCAAAATTTGGGGGGAAGGGGCTTCTTTTCTGTTTTTCACATGAAAATACCAAAAAGGGTATTTTTCAAAATGTAGGGAGCCGTAAAATCTTGCCCCCCCCCCATCCCAATTGGTACTTGGGAATCCGGTTTACGAATTTTATTTTCAAATAAACAAATTTTATTGGTGTAGGGGCGCTCCCCTAGATGTGACAACTTTTCGATCTGAAAAAATCAACCCCCTTAGAATGGTTGCATTTCATTCTAGTCGGCTCGACTTGCAAAACAAAAATGTTCATTTCTGATAGGCTAAGTACCTCATACAATATTTCTAATATCTCATTATATTTATAAATTGCCGATTTGTATTTATGATGGCTAAAATGGGCGGTGTCGCTTTCCTATCGAAATTGTTTAATTCTTTGTTTAGATAGTGTTGGACTATGGCGGTTGGTCATAAACGATTATGAATGTTAGATATTATAACATTGAGATAGAACGATTTTTTTTTAATGTGGTTTTTTTATCAATCAATGGGGAGATCAAAGTATATGGCTTTAATGGTAAGAATAGGTAGGCCTAATAGGCCTACAAATTTTAAAACGCTTTTCGAACCTTCACTTTTTTCCTCACAGTTTTCTTTACAACTTCCATTATGTTATTTTCAAAAGGCCCTGTAAAAAGTTTTTTTTTTTTTTTTTTTTTTTTTTTGCTGATGTAGCTTTTTATATGTCAATGGGGAAGAACAAGATATTCATCGCTATATCGCCTTAAGTCTGTATCTGACATTTTCGTAAAGTCTAAAAACCGTTTGTTAATTTGTCCTCAAAGAAAGAATCAGCAGGTTAAGGTAGATCAGAAAGATCAAAGTGTCATCTAACATGTATTACTGATCCTCCCTTTGAATGTAGGTCAGCAAATACATTTATTTACAATTATTTCAGAAGTTTGAAAATTCCTGATACGACTTTTAAACGTAAAAGCGATAATGTGGCTTTGCTGGAAGAACAGTTAATAACAACTTTTTAACGCTTCTCAGACTTTCACTGTTTTCCCTTAAGGTTTTCTACAGATTCCATTTATTATTTCCAAAATTCCATAGATTCAAATTTGTTTTTATTTGTGAGGAAGATTTCGCATCGTTTGTTCCTTGTCGTGGTGTGGTGGCCTACGAAAGAGTGATTAAGTTTAAATTTTGGTTTGATCTAAGCTCACGCTGGAATGGCCTCTTTTTTCTCTTTTTTCTCTGTTCTTTCCTCTTCTTATCTTTTATTATTTTCCTTTTAATGCCTGTTAACTCGATTTGTCTTGCTTTTGTCTGGGAGATGTTCGTGTTGCTTTGTGTTTCTCTTCCATTTCCAAAGGCCATAGATACGGAGTTTTTTTTTTTTTTTTTTTTTTTTTTTTTTTTTTTGAAGATCTGTGAGACTGGGCTGATATTAGGCTTGAGTGGTAGATCATAAACGATCATAAATATTACATATTATAAGTAAGAAATTCTAATGTTAATATAATGTTGATAATGATGTTATCAATTGCTAATTTATAATGTTAATTTATATTATATATGTATATATAAGATACGATATATAAGTAGGAAATAGAACGATTTTTCTCTGTTGTCGTAGCTTTTTTTCTCAATGGGGAAGAACAAGTCATTCATCGCTGCAATGCATAAAGGTCGTATGTGACATTTTCACCTGTCTGCAGTAATTGCCAAAAACCGTTTGCTAAGCTGTTCTCAAAGGGATGATCGCCGTTTTAGATTAGATTGATCGAAGTGAAATTGAATGTATAGTGACCAATGACATAAAAATGGTAGCCAGTACTACTTTAAAAGCGGATTTTAAACGCTGCTCTAAAGTTAAGCTATTTAATATCCTCTAAGATGACTTCTATTCAGCCTAAGAACGGTGGGCCGCTCTTTAATACGACTTTCAGGCTAAAATCGACTCAGTAATTGTTGTATAAGTAAATGCTGAAATGATCCTGAATCTCAAAAAAGGATATAGTAGTACAGTGGCGTCAGTCGGAAAGGGAGGGGAGCAGAGGCATGTGTCTCCTCTATATTTTTGCCTCCCCTGGATTTTGAAAATACATTGTTCTTTTTTTGGGGTGGGGGGGGGGTATTTTCATTGAAAATTCCTGTTGGTATTTTATTTAAAAAACTTAAAATTTGCCCTCCTCTGTTAGATTATAAAGTCGATAATTTCGGAGACCACACTGCCTTTCCATTACGATAAATAAAAGTTCAAATAGGGATGAAATCCTTTTATTTTGGATTTTATCTGGTATTTTTGTGAATTTCTATCACTGTTCGTGAAACATTGTCTATTAAAAGGATTTTATCCCTATTTGAACTTTTATTTATCTAGATTAAAAAAATATATTTGCCCCCTACCCTTGAATACTCTTGAATCGACGCCACTGTAGTAGTATAAGTAGGTACTAAATAGTTTTAAGAAGACTGCGCCAATACCCTTGTTTTTTATTTGTTCTAATTGGTTTTTAACCTTTTATATGATGTATTTTTTCGATGATGAAGTCATTTCCTCAGTAACTACTTCTAAGTAAGTGTAAGGGCGGTGTTCTATTCTAGACTTAAGAATTTCAGACTAAAAATGACTCGGTAATTGTTTTAACCGGTTGAAGTAAATCCTGAAAAGATTGTGAATCATCAGAACGGTTGCTGCAAGCCAGGGGTCTCGAAACTACGGCCTGCAGGCCAGATGCGCCCTTGGAGCGTCTCTCATCCTCATCCTGGAGCGCCCTGGATGCGCCTCTCATCTGGCCCCTGGAGACCTTTTAATCACCAGAAAAAGGTTGCGTAACATCATTTCATTGACTTTTCAAGTCAATGGAATGATATAGCACTCTAATGGAAGAGTTGGCTTCCCCACATAGCATTTATGACACAGCTACTGGAGAGGATAAATTCAAGGAATTGAAAAAAAAAGCATTTGCTGATAATAACTTAGATGGGACTAATTTCAGTTGCTTGGCTGTTGATGGAGAAAGGAACATGATTGACATAAAGAAAAGCTTGGCCTGGACAAGTGAAGCAGATGCGTAATTAGAAAAAAATTCTACAACTAATTATCTTGCACTACATTATTCATCAGCAAGCTTTGCACGCTAAATATATCGACATTAGGATTGTACTGAATCCTGTGGGGAAGATGGTGAATCTAAAAAGGTCACATGGGCTCAACCATAGACAGTTCAGAGACATGTTGAAAGATGCTAACACGCAATCGTAAGATTTACCATGTTACACAGCAGTAAGTTGTGAGAATGTTCTGAATAGAGCATTTGAATTAAGAAAGGAAATACATGAATTCCTAGAAAGTAAAGGCAAGTCACAGCTGTTACTATCTGGTGAAGAGTGGGTATGGAAATTAGCCTTTGCTGCAGACATTACTGGTCATTTATTATTTCTGAACCTAAAACGGCAAGGAGAGAAAAATCTGGTTTCTCATCTAAACACTCACCTAAAGGCCTTCAGATCTAAAATTGTAGGAACAAGTAAAGACCAACAACTTGACGGACTTTCAGTATTGCAAGGTCTTCATAGCTGAAGCAACAGCTAAGTTTTCCATATCATTTGAACTCGAGATCACCAAAGACCTCCAGATGCAGTTTGAGGTGACTTGGATTCAAAGGCAGAAGAGGTGAGGCTGTTTTGAAATCCATTTGAAGAAGATGTGGCCAGTTGCTCATATTAACTGCAACTGGGGTCATTGAGCTGCAAGAAAATGATATCCTTAGGGACAAGTTAAACGAAGAGATTTTGAATTTTACTCGTTCTTGCCCAAGGAAGACTTTCCTAATGTAAAAGCTTTTGTATTACGTTCCTTTCAGTCAATGCAACAACATGTTTGTCCGAACAGACATTTTGAGGATGGAATACATGAAGAACAATTTGAGAACTAAATTGTCTGATGATAATCTCAGGTCACTGTTGATGTTAGGGATATCAAGTATAAAACCAGAGATATCTGCTATTTTGGCATCCAGGAAACAATTCTACCATTCCACTAATACATGTATTCATGTGCAGTGTATCAATGTATTTTTAATATGTATTACGTTATAAGAGGCAACGCTATGGCGTTGCCTATAGTAAAGGCCATAAGACTTCAATGTTTTATGTTTTTTTTTCCGGAGGCACTTCATATGGAAGGGGTGGTCGTACGTATAAACTTCGGAAGGGGCTAATTCGATCGGAAAGTGGAATTTCTAGTGCCCTTTTTAAGAGTCAAAAGTGATTGGAGTGCAACTCCCCCTACCCATGCCATCTTTTCCCGAAATGCATCTGATCAAAATTTTAGATAGCCATTCTGCTCAAATAGTCTAAATATTATATACCAATGCCTCTGGGGTAGACACAACCCCCCAAAGCATGGGAGCAATGGTTGCAAGTTATGCCATGGCAGCATATAAGGTTTTTATGGAAAAAAACGGTTGTACAAACTTTGGAGGAGGCTCATTTGATTGGAAATTGAAAGTTCTAGCTCTGTTTTTAAGAGTCAAAAGAGATTAGAGGGCAACTAGCCATCCCCCCACGCCCTTTTTTTCCCAAATTCATCCGATCAAAATTTTGAGATAACAATTTTGTTCAAAATACTCGAAAGGTGGTATAACAATGCCTCCAGGGTTGATGTAACCCCTCAAAAGCCTGGGGGCAAGGGTTGTAAGCTATGCTCCGAGGGCTTGCAACGTTTTTATGGAAATAGTGGTCGTATAAACTTTGGAGGAGGCTCATTTGATTGTAAATCGAAAGTTCTAGTTCCCTCATCAAGAGTCAAAAGTTATCGGAGGGCAAGTAGCCCCCCCCCCCCTAACTTCGTTTCCCCAAATGCATTCCATCGAAATTTTCAGATTGCCAGTTTGTTCAAAATTGCCCGAAGATCACATAACAATGCCTCCGGGGTTGACGTTGACGTAACCCCTCAGACTCAGGGGGCTAGGGTTCTAAGTTATAACCCTTGTGTATTCAAGGGTTTTATTGAAGGAGTGGTCGTATAAACTTTGGAGGAGGTTCATTTAATTGGGAATTGAATGTTCTAGTTCCTTTTTTAAGAGTCAAAAGTGATCAGAGGGCAACTAGCCTCTCTCCCTCGCATAACAGTGCCTCCAGTGTTAACATAACTCCCGAGAGCGCGGGGAAAAGGGTTGTAAGTTATGCCCTGTGGGCATATAAGGTTCTTATGGAAGGGTTGGACGTATAAACTTTGGAGTAGGCTCATTTGATTGGCATTGACAGTTCTAACTTCCTTTTTAAGATTCAATATCGATGAAGGGCAACTAGCCCCCCCCCCTTTGTCCAAAAGCCTTTTTGTTCAAATTAGTCCAAAGGTCATATAGCAATGCTTCCAGGGTTGAAACAACCCCCCAGAATCCAGGGGCAATGGTTTTTAAGTTATGTCCCAAGAGCATATAAGGGTTTATTGATGGGGTGGTCGTATAAACTTTGGAGGAGGCTCATTTCATTGGAATTAAAGGTTTTAGCTCATTTGAAGTGTCAAAAATGAGCTTTAGCTCATTTGAAGTGTCAAAAATGAGCGGAGGACAACTATCCCCCCCCCACGCCCTGTTTTCCTCCACTGTATCCGATCAAAATTGTGATATAGCTATGTTACTCAAATTAGTCCAGAGATTATATAACAATGGCTTCAGGTTTGACATAACTCCCCCGAACCCGGGGAAAGGGATGTAAGTTATGCCCCGGAGGGCATATAAAGTTTTTTTGGAAGGGGTCGTTGCATAAACTACTAAGTAGGCTCATTTTAGTATAGATTTAAAGTTCTAATTTGCTTTTTAAGAATTAAAAATGATCTTAGGGCAGTTATCCCCCCCCCTCCACGCCCTATCAACTATGTGTCTTGAACAATCTCCGAAAGAACTAATAAAATTAAACTGAATATTTGACATTTAATGATGTTAATTGCTGAAAGTTCACCAGGTCAGTATTTTATTTCAGTGGTTTTTATTTTTAATGTTGTAATAAGTACAAAAGAAAATATTTGTAATATAATTCGTTTGAACACTGTATGTGTCTCGAACGGTCCTTGACAAGAACTAACAAACTGGAACTGAATATTGGATATATTTTATAATGAAGTTAATTGCTGAAAGCTCAGAAGTTCAAGATTTTATTTCACTGTAATTTTTATTTTGTTTTCAGTGTTGTTAGTACCAAAGAAAGTATGTGTAATATAATTCTTTTTCAGTAAAGCGCAAATGACGCAGTGGGCTTTAGACTTTTACAATTAGAGAAGGGGCAGTAGCCAAACTCGTTTGTTTGCTATGACTGTTTATTTAATTTCTGTTCGTTTTTGTTTGAGTTTGGTTTATTACACGAATTTATTTCTGCTGATCTCAAGTTCAATATGGCCATTACTTTTTTTTTGAAAACTTCTTCGAAAAGTTTTTTGTCTAATTAAAAACTCAGGTCGCTTTTGGTGTTAGGGACATCAAATCTAAAGCCAGAAATATTTACCATTTTGGCATCCAGTAACCAATTTCAATATTCCCACCAATACATGTGTTCATGTGCAGTGTGTCAATGTATTATTGAATAATATTAAATATGATATAAAATCAAATTAATTTTATAGATATAGTAATATGAAATATATAATCAAAACAACATCTATGTTTTGATTCTTTCTCATTTGGACCTCTAGTTAGCCCCAAAGTATGATCACCTACGGAACAAGTACTGACAAAACTCTCCAAAAGTGACCCCGCGTACCTCAGCGCCTCTAGACGCAAAATGTTGTACTACTTAATCGCTCCGAGCCAAAGTACTTTGTTCCGGCCAATAATTATGCTAGAGCGTGATTCAGGCGACGAGTGACCGGGATGAATTGTGTAACTACGGTTTTTAGTTGCCAGGTTCGCATAGGTATACAAAGGGTCACTTTTTTTGTGTGGAGAGGATAGGTTTTGTCAGTACTTGTTCCGTAGGTGATTATACTTTGGTTAGCCCCAAACTGCTGTTTGATAGTTAATGTGCCCCTCCGGCAGAAGTGACTGGAGACCCCTGCAATATGATATAAGAATGTTTCACATGGTTTTTAGAAGGGTGTGTCATTGTCCTTCTTTTTTCTTTTCGTTTTTTGTATTTATTATTTTTTAATGTTAGGAATTATAGTTGTTCGATTCTGCTTTCAAACCTACAAATACAGTTGGTGACGCGTTCCTTCCCATTACAGTAGAATTTAGCACAAATAACCTAAGTTAGGGTAAATGTTCAGAACATATTTAAGGGGAATCTGAAATGTCAAAGAAATGCAATCCCAGGCCTAAATATCCTGCATTTCAGTAGGGATCTTTAGACGTATCTTAATAAGAAACTTCACTCACCCACCCCCTCATTTTCTAAATAAAACCATGACGGAGGGTGTACTTTGAAAAGGCCTTTTTCGGTTTAGCTTTTTCGGAATTGTTATTAATAAGAGATACCTTGAGTAGCCAAGATTCTACGTGGGGTTAGAAGGGTTGCAAGAGCCAGAATTGCCTGAAGGGAGGCGACTATATCTCTTATCGTTCTGGGGGTTGATCAACATTGAAAAGAAGGATTAAACCTCTTATTACATAAGACGGGTAAGTTAATCATTCTAACCTAATTTTTCAAATACTTTTAAATTTAAAATCACAATCTCGTTATTTTCCACGTGGGGAAAATTTTACAGGGGTGGGTTGTCGGGGGGAAGGGGAATTTCTTTGGAGGAGAAGTTTTCCGAAAGGGGGGGGGGAGCGAATTCTCCGCGGGGGTGGAATTTTTCAAATACTTTAAATTTAAAAATTCGAGATCGTTAATATATGCGGGGAAATTTGCCGCAAATGTGATTTTTTTTTTTTTTTAATTTTTGTTTATAGCCTATATGGTTCTTGATAATTCTTAATAATTCTTGATAATTCAGCTTGAGTTTTCAAGGAAGTTTTTTTGGGGGGAGTATGTAGTAATGATCTTATATGGTAAGATTGGCTCAAGATCCCTGCCTCAGAGGTGGTTTTAGGGGAGGGATGGAGGCGGCACTTGCCCAGGGCGCAGAAATTTTAGGGGCGCAAAATTTCAAACAAATAATTTAACGGTTATAATCATTTTGTAATATTTGAAATTTATTTAAGTAAAGTAGAGGGCACAGTTAATATACAGAATAATATTCAAAATAATTTAATTAAAATAGTTGATAATACTTTGTTATAAATTAAAATATAATAAACAAGTAAATTATTAATGATTTAATAAATTGAAAATAATTTTGTTAATAAACGGAAATTTTGTAAAAATTTGCCTGAAATTTTTTTGGAGACAGGGGGGGGGACTAATCAAGATTTCGCCCCGAGCGCAAGAGAGGCCAGAACCGCCACTGCCCTGCCTCCCCCCATCCTTTGATACATCTATACCCTGTCCAATTTGATTGGATCCTGAATATGTTTTATCACTATAGAGGCAAATATGATGGGTTTTTTTAATTAATCTTTGTTAAGTAACCGCCGCTACGCTGAGTGTCTTGGATCTTTCCTCCAGACATGCACACAATTAATAAAATGGTCAGTGTGGAGTAATATCCTGTTCGGGATCTATATCTAGGTTATTGTATATATTGTCTTGACAATAAATATTCGGATTATGAGACAATAACTAGTGTGCCCTTGGCAGTAGTGACTAAAGCTAGATTAATTTCTTACTAATATCTTTTTTACTTTAAAAAGAAGAAATCAGGAAAGTTAGCAGGGCTCTCGGTTGTACTTTTGAACTTTACGCTTTTGAATGTTATAGAATACCTGGTTCATATTGAATACCGGGTTCACATGCATTGTCACCAGGCACGTCATGTTGGAGTGGGTGTATAAGTGTGCGATACCCCCCCACTCCTCTGTATTTTCGAAAATATATTTTAAGTATGATTCGCGGGACTAAAGAGGATATTTTATGTTTAGGAGATGCGATAAGTAATTAAAAGTGTTTAAACTTGTTAGGAATTATTAAAAGGTGTGTAAAATGATTTTAAATAGCTGCGATTCTGACTTAGATTTAACTCATTTTTAGGAGAGTGATTTCATGCCAAGGGTGCCACTATGGGCATGATGTTCATTTATTATTCACAAATAACTGTCTTCTATCAGATACAAATGATTTTGAACGTTTTAGAATGATACCAGATCAAGGATGTATCCAGGATTTTTATTGGGGTGGGGGTGGGGGGGAGGGTACAATAAAAAACTTTAAAAAAATGCATCAAAAATTTGTTCATGTACGTTTTTGTTATGTTTTTACAAGTTAAGACATTTTTTGACGAGGGTTGATTGAAACCCTGTAAGCCTCCCCCCCCCTGGATACGGCCTTGTACCAGATATAATGCTGGTAGAAATGTCTTATCACTGAGAATGAACTCTTGGGATTTTAGCTTTCCAAGCAGACTGCAAACTTGGCCTCATACCAAGGGCCTCACCAGAAAATTTGGTCTTCATATGGGGTAATTTTTTAATTACTCCCTGGAAGGTGTAATAGTAACATTTAAAGCACTTTAAACGCATTAATAGGTAGTAATATCTTCATCAAAATGAAATAACTTGATTTTAAATAGATCCGAGGACAAAAGGCAACAACTGCACAGGAGCAGGGGGTTTGAAAATAATTTTTTTAAGGGCCTTTTGTTCCCGTGGGGGGGGGGAGTTCGCTGCCCCCTAGCTGTGTGGCATGTTAATAATGGGACGGGACACTTTCTTATTGGTGTATTGAGCTAGTAAAGTTTAAGAGAAGACTTTTATTTACAGTATAAATATATAGCAGTAAGTTTACCGCAGATAATTTCTGGCTCTTCAATTCTCGGTGCGAACAAACAATTCCTCCCACTTCTTCTTGCATTAGCGCGTACAAAGAGCTCCTCTCATTTGATCTGCCATCAGCGGTCCAATTACCTTGGAACACGTATTTTGGCAGAAACTTTCTCAAAATGCCTTTGAAACCAACTCGAGACTTCGAAACCTACTTTTAATTCCTAAAAACATCAAATAATAACATTACACTACTAATTACCGATTTCCATATATGTATTGGAATAAATTAATTTAAAATTAGTTTCTTCAAAATTTAGTGTTACAAAGGTGAAGCCAAGTTTCGCTTTCAAGAGAAATCTGACTTGTCTACCCGTTAATAGATCTAATGTCGCTTATGTTTCTACGTTCTCTGGAGCACTCGCACCTCGGTCCGGGTTTTTATAATGGGTGAGATAGGGAAAGATCATACTGCCTATAATTTATATACTGTGCTTTTACTAGTGACAAGGATGAATATATTTAGAATGCGTTTAAACTCACCCGCAACTATGAATGTGCAATTTTTCTTTTAAAAGATGTTTTGTATGGTCCCGTGCCGTGTCAAAGTCGGGCTAATTAAAATTTTAAGTCTCTGCGAAAACGTGAGCCAGGAAATAAAAAGACTTAACTCTCCGGAAAATAATCATCGAAAACAAAATAAATAAGAAAATGCAAAAGTTAAAAAAATCGGGTTGGCTCATGTTTGAGAGGCTGAACTCCCAGCTCGGTTTGCTGATAAAAATAACCGTTTCCCACCCAGAATGTCGTTCTTAATTCAGGGTCCATCGCTTAGATTGTCAATGAAAATTATATATAGAAAATAAATGAATAATATACTTCTGAAAATAAGTGCTGGATCTTTTTTATGATTAAATAGCACTGAATTTTATTAATCAACAAAAATCACTTTATAAATAAGTAATTAGTTAAATAACTATTAATTAATAGCAATTGAATAACTTAGTAATTAAATAAAAGTAATTGACTTATTATTAATTAATTAACTGAGTTGCTAATAAATGAGATGCTAATAAAAGTCTCATACTGTTTATTAAGCTGTGGAGGTTATTATTTTTCTTGCTTCATTTAATTTTTTACATTGTTGAAAAAATATATAATTTATATTATATTTTTCTTGCTTCGTCATATACTGTTTGCGTGATCATACTTTTTATTTTTCTCTTTTCTTGGGTTGTATATTTTCATATTTGACTCCGTAAAAGACGCGTATCGGATTCTCTCTTATGAACGAGATGAGGAATTGACAATAACCGAAAGTTATTGTCAATAAACTTTATTGTCAATAATTTATAATCTAGAGGGTGATTCGTTGTTGGGTTTATATTCCATTCTAACTTTGCATATACGGGAAGCATAGCTGAGCCCTAAATTCACAAAATAAGGCTTGATAATTTGTTTTAGGTTTTTACATGTAATATATAAACTTGAATATACAAAATAGGCTTCTTGACTGAGACCCATAATAAAAATATTAAAAAAAATGCAATTTACAATGAAAACCTGCATATTAATGGAAGATTTCACACAGGCAACTTCTTTTATTATGGAAAATAAGGGTAATTTTGATTAGATATAACAATAGAACGTTGTGAGTAATATTATTTCTTTTTTATTATTTCCACTTCATAGGGGTGCGTAGGCCCAAACACTTTAGGGGGGTGGGTATGATATAAAATCGGTATTCCTTTGCCACAGTTTCTCTTTTTTTTATTTTTTTTCTGGGGAATACCTCTACCTGATCTCGAGAAAAGGACCCCTTATCCTTTCCCTGTAAAGTTAGGTTCCACATGATAATATTGGTAAACAGATCAGATGTGTCCAAAAAGCGAGGTACCCCTTCAGAAAATCCTTCAAAGCCATTAATGGGGTTTCAGGAATATTAAATATTATTTAATATTCCTCCTGGCGGATCCAGGATTTTTTTTTCGGGGGGGGGGGTACTAATTTTTGACTCAGTTTTCGACTAATTTTACTGATTTTTCCCTAGGTTTTACTAAATTTAGACTTGTTTTCGACTCGGTCAAACATTTCGGGGGGGGTTCAAACGGGGTAACCCCCCCCCCCCTGGATACGGCCTTGTTAAATAATATGACCATTATACATAAAAGGAAAAAACAGAGAAAGCAAAGAGACTAGAGCTTAAAATAGAAGAGTTTTTCGATACAAAAAGGAAATCCTTCAGCTCGCCAAGCCGTTAAGTTTACCTTTGTTAGGAATAACGAATAAATAAATCTAGACAAATCTGCTATGACGTGCTATCACTTACCTAATTTTGAATTTTCCGTGTAAAAAAAATGGAAGTATGAAACAATTAGTCTAAATCGAGTGGCAGCGAACTTCAAATTAAAAATGATCCCGCGTTTGAACTAAAATGTGAAAGTACCCTGCTTGGGTATTCAAAACCAGAATAAAACTTGGCTTTAGAAAGGGCATGGACCCTAATTGGTCCTCAAATCATAAAGATCGAAAATCCTTATGTTATTCCAGTTTAAACTAGATGCATCATGGCCACCTTTTTTACAAAAAAAGACATTGGGAGGGGTAGGGAAGGGCATCATGAATGGGATGGACTGGAGGATTAGTTTTTGCTGTCAATCTTTTACGTGATTTTTCTCCAAATTCAACACGCCACCTAGAGCGGATACACGAAACATTTTCAATTTTTATTATCAACGACGAAAATTGAACATCCAGACCCCTCCCCCTCCTACCGCCAACTTTTCTGGGAAAGAATAATGGAACCGGTAAGAAAATACAAAAGCAAGAGAAGTAAGTAAGAATTCTTAATAAACAGTTATAGCAACTTAAAATATATTGCCAAAGTAAATTAATTTCTTTTTAGATTTTTTTTTGGTCGGATATATATTTCTTTCTGAATCAAACGTGTCGTTAAGGTTCACCAGGGGTGGGGGGTGGGGGTATTAAACTGCTACAATGAGCTTTGGTCTCACCTAGATTGAAATGATAGGAGTTCTCATTTTTCAATGTTTCGCTTTTTTCTTTGTCCATCAAACCTAGTAATACATATAGGTAGAAATAGGCATGAAGTTTGCTCTAACTGCTGTAACGACAGCTATATTCCTGCTCTTACAGGCAACTGCTTTAGCATTTATATTCCTGCTCTAACTCTCCTATCAGGAGCAAAATTCGAATAGTTGAAGAAAATAATCATATTCTATCATAATACAGATATTAAACAGTAGTCTGATTTTCAAAAACATATGTAACAATCAAAATTGAATATCAATATGTATTTTATTGCTAATTATCAAACGTCAAAATTGCTAGCTGAAAAGTTTTTCTTTTTTTTGGCTTTTTTGCAATTGATGACGCTGTTTCGTTTTAGATGCCTAAGATTGCGTTCAAATCAAATGCCAAGCCCTCAATGTTTGCTCCACCTCCTCCCTTAGAAGAAAAGAAGAGAGAGGAACGGGAGCGTGTCTCTACGGCCGTTTTATCAATTACGGCAAGAGCTAAGAAGAGAGAAGCTGCTAAAACTGACAAGATGGACGTGGTAAGATAATAGGAATTCTCTCCTCTGTTGGAATAAAGTTTACTTTGAGATAAGCGTTTATTATTTTCTAGTAGGATTTGTTCCCTCTAGTGAAAAGAGAAATGAAGCGCGTGTGCTCCTTTGTAGAATTTGTATAAGTAGTTACAGTACCGAGAATCAAGGCTGTACCCAGGGGGTAACGGATTTTACCCCCCTTTGGCCCCCTGGATCCATCTTAGGTCTATTCATACCTGAAAACAGCGGTTTTCTATTATGATTCGTTTAGCTGTTTAAAAACTATGAAGGTAATGTCACATTTTCATCAGAGTCACCACATTGGACCCTGAAAATTAGTAAGCAAAACTCCCTAGTTAAATTTGACAATTAATTATTTATTAATTAGTTAAATTTTTCGTCCGCAAAAACAACTACAAAATAATTTGATTCCCAAAGACAAATATACCTTCAAAGGAAAGCTACACCTTATTTAAGTGTATATTTTCATATATGTTAGCTTATTTTTGTTGATTTCTCATCCACGTTTTTTTTAATTTGGCGCCTACTACTACCAAATTGAATTCCCGATTTTTTCCTATTTTTTTGTGTAAAGTCCCACTTAACTAGTTCCAATGATGAGATTTTATTTTCACTGTCCTTGATATTTTAACGCAGAAGGACTTTCTCTGTGTACACTTATAGAATTTAGTGTTAGAAGTAACCGGAAAGTTGGGGATATGTTTTACCTCTATCCCCCCTCCCCCACAACAAAAGAAAGTTTTTCCTTTGTAACGTGTTTTATTGTCCTTTAATGTTATATATTTTGGCTAGTTTCAACATTTTGAAACTAGCATTTCAACATTTTCAGTGCGGGTCGAGGAGACCATGGATCTTACCGACTGTCGCATCGGTCTCCTCTTTGTTTGTTGTTTTGTTTTGTTGTTCATAAATGATAAGCAGAATTTATTATTTACAATCGGTAGAACCATTCGGTAGATTTCTTTTAAATGTTTTCATTTTCTTTGAATGCCCTTGTTTATTTTATTCATCTTATTCAAATAATATATAATCATAGTTAAAAAAAAAAAAAATCAGTATACATCTATAATTGGATATACGTCTGTCTGTCTGTGTCCTGTGTGCATTACTACCTTTTTCATCTGATCGCCAAGAAAATTTAAGAAGTTGTTGACTACGTTCTTGCGAAGGTTTTAGGTAAATTTTCTGCCTCCTCCAAGGCCTTCTGAATATTGTTCATACAACAACGCCCAATGGGTAAGCTACATGGTAGCTTAATTTTTCAAATACAGTTAAATTTTAATATGCGATCGTTATTTTTGATGTGCGGCAAGTTTTTCAGGGGGAATTGTCGTAGGAGAATTTTTCCGCTGGGGGGGGACGGGGGGGAATTTTTCGTAGAGGATGAGTTTTCTGCAGGAGGGAATTTTCTAGGAGGAGGGTATTGGTCCGTGGGCGGAGTTTAGAAGGTCCGTGTAAGGTCCGTGGGCGGAAAGTATTTGAAAATACTTTCAAATTTAAAAACGAGATCGTAATTGATATGTGGGGTGAAATTTTTCATATAAGGAAGACTTTCTCTTGAATTTTCTTTCTTTTGAGATCGTAACAGCGTGTGACGGGGAAGCTAGTATATATATAAAAACCTTCCGAGATCGAGGTTTCAGTAGATTTCATTTAAATATTTTTCTTTTTTTGAATACTGTCGTTTATATGATTCGTATTACATAATCAAAGGCAGCGCAATAGCGCTGCCAAAGTAAAGAAAGATGTTGGCACAATGTATTTATTTTTTTTTAGACCAGGGCACTTTGGATCGAATGAGTTGTCGTAGAAACTTCGAAAAGAGCTCATTCGATTGGAAATTGGAGTGGCTAGTGCCATTTTTAATAGCCGAAAGTGATTGGAAGGCAACTAACACCCCTTTCACGCCCACCATTTTCCCAAACACATCCAATCATATTTTGATATAGCCATTTTGTTCAACGTAGTTAAAAGATCTGGAAAATTATGTTTTTGAGGAGGACTCTCCCCCCCCCCCACAGCCCTCAGGACAAGGGTTTTAAATTATGCCCTGGGGGCATATAAGGTTTTTATAGAAAGCGTTGTCGTAGAAACTTCAAAAAGGGTTGTAAGTTATGCCTGGGGGCATATAAGGTTTTTATAGAAAGCGTCGTCGTAGAAACTTCAAAAAAGGTTCATTCGATTGGAAATTCAAATGTCTAGGGGCCTTTTTAATAGTCGAAAGTTATTGGAGGGCAACAAACCCCCCTCTCACGCCCACCATTTCCCCAAACACAACCAATCAAAATTTTGAGATATACATTTTGTTCAGCGTAGTTGAAAGATCTGGAAGTTATGTTTTTGAGGAGGACACTTCCCCCACAGCCCTCAGGGTAAGGGTTAAGTTATGCCCTAGGGGCATATAAGGTCTTTATAGAAAGCGTTGTCGTGATTCCAAAATTAATCCACTCACCCAAAATAATTTTTTGCGAATAGCATCGCTTTTTCACTAATCGTAGATTGGCTAAATAGACGCTATTAGACTGTTTTATTTCACTTATTTTCTTTGTTAATAGGATGAAGAAAAGAAAGATGAAATGGAGAAAGAGAAGAAAGCTAAAGAAGAGGCAGAGACAGCTGCAGCAAAAAAAGAGGAGTCCGCTTTCGAAATCCTTCAAAACCCAGCAAGAATTATGCGTCAACAGGTAAATACAGTCCCCATAGGACACGTTAAATTACGTAACGTTGCCCTTGAGCTTTTATACACATATGTTTATACTTTATAAGCATTCACCCTTAAGTAGTCCATCAGCTGCGCCTACTGAGTGTTTCTTTTTCTCCTTCTCTTCCTCATTATCCGCTCCTTTTTTGCTCTCATTCGTACTCCTTCTCTTTTTTTTTACTTCCACTTCTCTACCCTTTTCTATATATCCTCCTTTTCTCTCTTCCCTTTCTATCTGTTTTTCGTCTCCCTTTCGAAATTTTAAATCTATTATCAGCGCACTCTAGTTCTTTCAGCTTCTGTTCTCTCTCTGTGCCTGTTTTACGCTTAACAGGTAAATTTTTCTCGCATAGTGTAACTTAAAGCTACTGCCAATCAGTGACGGTTCTGGCCTTTCTTGCGCCCGGGGAAAATTTTCATTCCCCCCCCCCCCCCCACAGGCACACACTTATCTCCTAAATATTTTCAGGCCAAGTTTTTACGAAATTGTAATTTATTAAAAAAAAATTCTTTGACTGGAAAATTTGAATACAAAATATCACAAAAAACATAATAATTATTAAACCCAATCTACTAACTTTTACATTCAAGGAATGGTGATGAAGATTGTAAAAATGAAAATTTTCGGATTCAATTTACTTATACTTACTGCCAACTGTGCACTCTACTTTATTTTGACAAAAATAAAATTCAAAAATTATAAAATGATTATAATCGTTAAATTATTTATATGAACTCTTGCGCCTCTAAAAGATCTGCGCCCGGAGAAAGTGCCCCCTCTCCCCACCTAAAACCTCTGCTGCCACTGCTGTGGCAGTGATAGGAACTGCCACCCCCAATGATAGAAGATACTGCTATTTGTGAGCTAACAAGCCCCTTATCAAACAGTTCGTGGTAACGAACTGTAAGTAAGGAGCGACCCGGCTCAATGGTAACCGAAACTCTAGAAAACGGGTTTTTGATACCAATAGATACATCAAAAGAATCAAATTTCAGTGCTGATTTCAAATATATAACTTTCATCAAGTTTACTGCTACCCATCAAAAGTTAAGCGCCAGAGAAAATGTACCTGGTTTTCAAAAAAAGGGGGAAAGACCCCCTAAAAGTTATAGAGCCTTGATGAAAATCACACCATCTGATTCAGCGTATCAGAGAACCCTACTTCAGAGGTTTCCAGCTCATATCTGCAAAAATTTGGAATTTGGTATGTTTTACCTGAAGCAAGATCACAGATGCGTGTTTATTTGTTTTTTTGTTTTTTTGTTTGTTTTTTTTCCCCAGGGGTGATCGTATCAACCCAGTGGTCCTAGAATATCGTGGGAGTGCTCATTGGAACGGAAATTAAAAGTTCTATTGCCCTTTTTAAGTGACCAAAAAAAATGGAGGGCAACTAGGCCCCCTCCTATGCTTATTTTTTTCCCAAAGTCACCTGATCAAAATTTTGAGATGGCCATTTTGTTCAGCATGGTCGAAAATATGATAAATATGTCTTTTAGGATGACTTAATCCCCCGAAGTCCCCAGGGGGAGGGCTAAAAGTTATGAACTTTACCCAATGTTAACATATAGTATTGGTTATTGGGAAGTATACAGAAGTTTTCAGGAGGGTTTTTTTCTGGTAGTGGGTGGGAAGGGTGGGTCGGGGGTTATGTTGGAGGATCTGTCCATGAAGGAAGTTTTCATGGGGGAAGGGAAATTGCCATGAAGGGGGCGCTGGACTTGCCAGCATTATTTATTGGTTATTGGGAAGTATACAGACATTTTCAGGAAGGATTTTTTTCTGGAGGGGGGCGGCTAGAGGAGGGGGTTACTCTGGATAATCTGTCCCTGGAGGATGTTTCTGGGGGGTAAGGGACATTTCTATGAAGGGGTGCCTGATTTCCACGCATTATTTAAAAAACGATAAGAAATTAAATTTTAAAAAAACAAGTTTTTTCAACTGAAGTAAGAATCAACATAAGAACTTAAAATGAACAGGAATTATTACGTATGTTAGGGGGTTCTCCCCTAAGTCAATACCTTGCTCTTTACGCTACAGTTTTTTTTAGTGCTTTCAAAAGAGCTATCTATTCTAATTAAACGGCCTTTGTGATTCAGTGGTTTGTGAATAAAAATTTTTTTTTTACTTTTAACTTAAAGAGCGTGGTATTGACTAAGGGGATAACCCCTTCATATACGTAATAACATATACGTAATAAAAAAAACAATAAAAAAACAAGCGATACGGCTCAATAGTAATCGAAACTTTTAAAAGCTTTTAAATATTTTGGTGTCAATAAATGTATCAAAAGAATGTGTTTATAATGCTGATTCTAAATATATAAATTTTATTAAGTTTAGTGTTACTCATCAAAGGCTACGAGCCTGAGAAAATTTACCCGATTTTTTAAAGAGGGGGGGAAACATCCCCTAAAAGTGAAAAGTTTTTAATGAAAATCACACCGTCAGATTCAGCGTATCAGAAAACCCTATTACATAGGTTTCAAGCTCATATCTGCAAAAATCTGCAACTTTGTATTTTTTGCCAGAAGAAAAATATACGAATATAGAAGTTAGTTATGTAAATTAATTTGTAAAGACATCCATTTAGCAAAAGAAAAGTGAAATTGTTATACAAATTTTGTTTACTTATTCAATGACGGTTAGCCAAAATAAAAGCTGCATTAACTAAAAAACGATCAGAAATTAAATAAAAACAAAACAAGTTTTTTAAACTGAAAGTAAGGAGCGACATTAAAACTTAAAACGAACAGAAATTATTCCGTATATGAAAGGGGCTGTCCCCTCCTCAACGCCTCGCTCTTTTCGCTAAAGTTTGACTCTGTCTCACAACTTTATTTTTTAAAACAGAGTCAAACTTTAGCGTAAAGAGCGAGGCGTTGAGGAGGGGACAGCCCCTTTCATATACGGAATAATTTCTGTTCGTTTTAAGTTTTAATGTCGCTCCTTACTTTCAGTTTAAAAAACTTGTTTTTTTTTTATTTAATCAAATAAATAAAAATCCTCTTTCTCAGTGGTTGTTTCTTTAATCTATTTGTTTAATTAATTTTGTTATTTGTTTATCCCTTTTATAATTTTTTATTCGTTTAGTATGAATATATAGTAATAGTAGGTTATAATGATGGAAATAACCATCGTATACAATGGGTGTTCCTGATGGCTGATGAAGGATGATCTAAGCGTTGTTTTTGCTAAAAAATTTGTTGTCTTTCAATCGCAGTTTTATTAGAAATTCTTTATCTTTTTTTCCTCGTCAAAAACCTTCATACTTTTACCTGATTTTTTAGAAATTGCAAGATTTTTTGGGGAAATTGTTAGTATTTTTTTTGGGGGGGGGGGAGGAATTGTACAAAATAGAAACAGAAAGATTACCATCCTCTGCTTCCGTCGTAAAAATTGTACTTTAGTTCAATTGGTTTATTTGATTCCTCTGCTTAATTCCATTGGTTTATTTTTATACTGCTCAAGGTATAAAGTATAAAAAATTAGGTATTACTGTCTTGAGCTATGTCAGAAAGGAAATCCAAATACCCCATGTTTTTTACCCGTTGTTGCAATAATAATTATAATAAATTTATTTCTTAGCCACTATTCTAATACAATAATATATATTTATTTTTAGTACAATAATGTAAAACAGTGGTGTAGACAACAGAGGGAGAGAAAAAAATGCACATATTCAAGATCATGAAAATATGGCAACTGATTTACGTTTTATCTCACAGTCTTTTGCGGGCTACAGCAACATTTCCAAAAACATCATTTATTCCAAATTATATAATGTCTTCCTTTTTGCACCGAGGACGGTTGAGTGGAGGTCACGACCCTAAATATTTGCATTCAGTTCTTCTTTTTATAAATTTTGCATGCTGACCAATGGTCTGCGTTGCGCAGGTACCGATCTCCTGATTCGATGCCTTCGGCCGGGTGTGCAATAAGGGGTTGGGGGTAAATCCTCCGACGCTTACCGTGTTTTTCCCAGAAGATTTCTCCAGAAACCTCGCCTTTTTATCAATGGCTGAAATTATCCTCGTTTTTCTTCGTTTAAAAATGTTTTCGTTTTGATTTTTGATTATTAAACTTTCCGTTTCTTTGTGAGTACGAATATAATATAGTATATTATGTTGTAGATAGTACATCTTATAGACATCTATAGTTATTTTTTTATTAATATCTGTATTGTTGTAGATACCTATATATTATTATTTTATCGGGGTCTATTTAATTTACTTAATTAATTTAGTCTATTCAATCTATTTAGTTTTGTGCTCTAAAATTTATTTTATTTTTTTGCTGTTCTCTCTGTGAGTAAATGTTTTTTTTTCTCTGAGTAAGTGACTCGTTTGTCTTCCCGCTTCTTTACAGGGCAATGAGCCTTTGGTGGAATATGAAAATGTAATATTGTGTGTGTATTTGATGATGAAACTATAATATTTATGATACTATAATATTTACCTATCTTTTTTTATTATTTAATTTTTATCTATTATTATTCCTTTATAATTATCGCCTTTCCTTATTACTGTTTATTGATAACATGTACTATTATAGATAATATTCATCAATATCTATAATATCTATCTATAGATATATTATAGAAAATACAAAGTTAATTTCATTTTGGACAAGATAGTACTGTCAATAACTTTCTTTGTTAAAAGTTGGGCCACTTAGTTTCGTAAATATTACGAAATTCAGGCTGATATACAGTCCAGATTTGATTGCGGAGGCTTTTCAATGTCTAATTCAAAATATGTGATTGGCTATAGATTCACTTTTAGGATAAATGGAACCAATAATTAAGTAATCCAACGGTATCAGAATAGCCAATATATTCTTTACAGGATTCAGGCGCTATTAGGTTTTGCAACTCTAGGGGAGGACAGAGCGAGGTAAAATTGTATATCTAGGTCTTAAGCAGAAACTACTCGTTCATGTTAAAGGGGAAAACAGGGAAATTTTTTTTATTTTTTCTATCATTTGGTTTACCATTTACTTTTACTAGGGATTTATTTTTCCTAAAAACAGCGCATTAAAAAACCGAGAAAAAGAGAGTTAGCTGTTCGAATTTTTCACCCTTTTTTTACGGATGAGAGAAGATACGAGTATTTACAGAAACATGTATTCTATTTAGGGTGAGCCTTCCTACCCATTGTTACTAAAAAACACCTCAAACGAAAATGAAACTATTTTTTAATTCGTAATTGTACGCAAGTCAATCAGGGGGGATGAGTATTTAGACCGAGAAAAGTACAAATTAGAGAACGCAATTTTTTTATGTCGTGTTTATATTCAGCCTAAATTTTGTTAAAATTTTAGTTTTGTCGTCAAATATTGTCCCTTATGCTTTTTAAAACCTCTCAAGTTTTAACCAAATGTACTCTTTGTAGAAAATGACGCATAGTGTCAGGTCATATATGGTATTAAGAGAGAGAATTAATTTATTAGAAGACCAAAAAAAAACAAGGAAAAAAATATATAAAAGCTATTAAGTTCTAGGTTACCTGTGCGACTAGAATACCTAACAGATTCTTCCAAAGAAAAAACAACAAAGAGACGAGAACCAAAATAAAATAAAAACAAGTAAGGAAAGGCAAGAAAATAAAAGTTAACAAGTAAAAAAAAAGTAAGCAAGCGCACAGAGAGTCAGATAGCTATTGAAACCATACTAAGACTAGCTGGGGCATATGTTCACAAGGGTGGCTGGCGTTTATCCCCCGGAAAATACCCACCCCCAGGATATTTTTTCCCCAGGGAGGTATTATCCGTGCGGGGGCGGTATTTTCCGCGGGTTGTATTTACTTGGGGGGGGGGCTAAACACCTAGAATCGTTCAAAAGACGTTATAGAAAAGACATCAAATTTTGTAAATTTACCTACAATCATCCAAAAAGAGAAGAAAAAAGATGATCTTTTATAAATGATAGAAGTCTATTATGATTATTTTTTGAAGTTTATTTGCACATAGAAGTTCTATAATACCTTTTGCTTTAAATTATTTCATCCTTTGTTTTAAAAAAAATTAAACAAATAGGGTTAGTCGTACTAGTGAAGCCAATCGAAATTTTAGCATTTCTATTACGAGAATTTCTATTATGAGTTAGTTAGGTTCTGATTTGTTAAGGGAATTCTAAATACTTTTTGACTCTCTCTTAAATTTTTGAAAACGGAATATGCAACAAAAACATTTTATTTCAAGGTAAATCATTTACCTTTCGGTTTTTCAGTAAAATAAAATTATAACAAAATTTTGTTAAATCCTCTACATATGCAAAATGTGTTTGGCTATACGAATTTATTGGGAATCCGTGCAACAGCAGCGATTTTTGGCCTTATAATCTGGGGGGGGGTGTACCATAGGAGTGTAAAAGTATAAAATAAAAGGAATTAATGTCAGAAAAACTGGGGTGCACCTGCCCCCTCCCCCCTTCCCAGACCTAGAACCGCGACTGGTATGTAACAAAGATTCATAAATAAGTGAAAGAAACTACTGAATACAAAGAAAGGCAGATCAAAATGTAATTGTTATGGACTTGAAATCGACTCGGGGAAGTCTTATTCATGATAACTATATGAATATTTGCAAAAGCTTTTGAGTTAAGCTAATTGCAGTCTTTTATGATTTAACGTAATTTTTTCTAGCTGAAATTGATCCAATTTGAAGAAGGAACTATGTACAGTCCCTTGAAGGATCTTTCAATTGGTGGTATCATACTGGTCAAACGAGTTGATGGCACAGAAGCTACAGAAGAGATAGTTGAACCTGTTCCAAGTAAGTTTTCTATGATGAAAGTGTCTTTGAGCGTTTTATCCAAAGGATGGTTCTGATAAAATCACTATTTGTAACCAGAAATAATAACTGACAATATACCAGACCCTGTTCCAAGTAAGTTATCGATGATGAAAATGACGTAGAAGCTTTTATTTAAAGATCTTAATTGACAAAATGGTCATATTTCAACAAAGGCCGTATCTCAGAAATTTTAAGAAGCTATAGTTTCTAACGGAGATAGTTTAACGATGTCGTTTTGATTTTGAACTACTATAGGTTTATATTTCTGCTGACCTTAAACTTAACAGGGACTTGACTTTTCTTTGAAAAATTCTTATTCGGAAAGTTTTTTTTATAATGATAGAAATTGACATATATTTATAATGTGTACTTGCATTCCTAAAATATAAGAATTGACTTATAAATGACGTAAACTTATATTCCTTAGAATTCCTTATTCCTTAGAAGACTTTTATTCCTTAGAAGACTTTCAAGAAGAGTATTCAAGAAAATAGCCTGTAAAAGATCTAAATAAATTTTTGCAAAAAATAAAATTCTATTTGATAGTTTTTATGTTATCTAGTAATATACCTCTGTGTTGGTGTTCTTTTCGTTATTTTCTGGCTATTGGATAACTTTGGTAGTTGATTACTAATTATGTTAGCAAGAAGATTTTGTAGATTAATTAGAATAGACTATATTTATTTACTACAATAGCTGGAGCTAACATGAGCATGTCAATAATTAAAAAAAAAGACAAAGCAAAATACGGAGCATGAAAAAAAAATTAACACTAACTTCACAAATTTTAAGTTGCAGGTGATGCTTCAAGGCCAACAAATTAAAATGAACCATAAATAGCAGGCCCTTTTTAAGGGGGGGGGGGGGATTTACAAAAGTTTTTTTTATATTCATTTTTCGTAAGTTTTTACGAGTTGGACAAATATTGAGGGGGGGTCAAACCCCCTAAGCCTCCCCCCCCCGGTTTACGGTCTTGATAAATAGGTTAGTCCAAGAGTCATGTCACATGGTTCGTGATTATCATGACCTAAGGACTTATATCCCATCCGGCCCTGTGGCTGTATTGGGGCTTCTTCTCTTCTCACTAGTCGTTGAATATGGCGACGGTATTGGTTCTATCTGGTGCAAGACGCAGGAGTTGTGGAGGTTCTGGCCATTGAAATTGTCGTACCATCTGTTGCGAGGTCGGCCACGAGGTTCGTTGGATATGACCAAGCCAGCGGAGTTGCTGACTTCTAATTCGGTCCATGATAGTGTATGAGCAGTGGGGGAGTTTACCGAGGTCTTCATTGTATACTCGGTCAATGTAGGTGATCCCTGCTATGCGACGGAGACATTTTGTCTCAAATGCGGAGATTCGCCTTTTCGGTCATTCGGTCATTCGTCATTAGCTTTAATTGACCATGTTTCACTTGCATACATAGCAATTGGATTATGAGAGAGCTAAAAGGACCTTCGGTGATTTTGATAGTAATTTACTTTTCCATATTGATGATAGACTCTTGAAGCTGTTGGTTGCAAGGCCCAGTCTACACCTAATCGATTTGAGCAATCGTTGGTTGAGGTTAAAAGACTGCCAAGGTAGACAAAAGATTCTGCATTTTCAATTTGCTCTCCTTTCATCGTTAGCTATATGGCTTTGGGTGCAGAGTGCACCCGGGTCTGGGTGCAGAGTCTCTGGATACCCGCATGACTTTCGTTTTTGTTGTGTTGACAACCATCCCAAGGGCTTCGGTTACTGACACTATCTCGTTTGTGTCTGTTTGGAGGATATGTTCATGACTGCTAATTTTCACGATGTCGTCTGTGTACACTAATTTGTCGACAAGTTTCCCTCCAATGGATGCACCGTCTGTGGTTTTAGAAAGTGATAAAGCTGCATTTAGAAACAGATTAAATAGTGACCATATATTATACAGATTATATCAATAGGAATATAAAATACTTTATAAAAGGTACGTCAATTACATAGTAAAGTCTATAATACCCAACATAAATAAGTTCAAAACAGTGAAAGGTAAATCTCTTAAATAAACTACATCAGACATTAAATACTTCCTAAGGTGATATTGTTAAAATGCCGAGTAAAATAAGAGATAAATGATTTAAGATATCTTTCAGTACTAGAGGCTGGGTAAGTCATTAACTGTGGACAATTATTTTATTTATCGCAGTCTAATGTCTGGTCCTTCAGTAGGGGGGGGGGGGCTCTCAAGGTCGGGGTAAGAAACCACAATGAGTTGGAGTTCAAACAACTTCAATTAGTAAAGCCTGACCTGTCTGAAGTAGAATTTCGCTTCGGCAGCCAGATTTCCCTTCGCACCATGAAAAAAATGTTATTATTTAGTAGAATATTCGGTTTGCCTCCAATTGGAACGAAGCCTGTTTCTACGGCTTGCAAAAATTATATTTTATGTAAATTAGTCAAAGTTCCCTTTGTTAAAAATGTACGTTTGACATTACTTTTAGAGGGACGCCCCAATAATTTTGTGTTTTATTTTTATCCATAGAATTCATTTTACTTATGTTGAAAGACCAGTGAATTTTGCAATCAATTAGACAAACCAACCAGATTTTACGAAGCGACTTCGCGTAGTGACTTTTCGACTTTGCGAAGAGACTTTTGCTTGACAAGATTTACTTTATTTTTTCGGACTTGGCTAGTCTTAGCTTCTCGATTCAAATCATTACCGCAATCTCGAGTTACCATAGTTTACCCAAGCTCACCATTTGCCATAATATTAATTTGCCCTATTCTGTCTGAACTTGTTCTTCTTTTCTTCTTTAATCTCCTTTTCGTGAAGTCCACTCTAACAAATAATTTTGTATATATTTATATATAATTCTTTTTCAGCCTTGAATGTTGTAAGACCGGAAGAAGAAGTTGAACCGGAAGCACCAGAATCTTTTGAATATAAAGAAGATTAGTTCTCGGAAATTTCTCCAAAAATCTTCCCTGCAATTTGTACCTTTTCTTTTGAAGAATTAAATGTCTAAAGCTATAACTTGTTATATTACACGGGGAATAAAAAGTTAAAAGTAAACAACATGGCATTGGACTTTACAGTCCCTACTGGCGATGCTGATCTTCGTTTCATGGCCCTGCAGCCAGGAAGTGTAATGGAGGGCTGAGGGCCAGCCATCCTGTGCTTTTGCACACCCTTTTTAGAGCTGTTTAGACTCTGGCTGAGTTTACAGAGTCATGCTACTGGCCCGTGTTCCAAACCAAATAACCAGCGACTTCAAAGGAATTCAAGTCTAGCGTGTCAACACGGAATGGTAGGGAAAAATAACAACAACACAAGAATAGTATAATAAGGGCTCTAAATTCTAATGGTATTTCTAGTTCCTTTGATTTGGTCCTGGGCTAAAATGTTTTGAAAACCCTGGCCATTCAATACCTTTAGAAAATACCGCTTTCATTAGTAATATTTGGACATTAAATATTTGGATATTCGAGAGGCAATAGAAATTAAACTTAAATAAAAATCTTTTTTAATAGATATTTAGAAGAATACTAAACACATTATGCAAAAATGTAATTAAAAATGAACTAACTGTATGACAAAACTGATAGTTCATTCTAATGAAGCTACATCAAAAAGATCTATAAGGCTAGCTGCAAAAAAAAAACAAGCGCATTAAAACTTTGCTTCCGACTTATTTTTTTTTTATTTGAAGAATTTGCCGTTTTTTATTGTTGTTTTTTTAGTCATGGCTGGATTTGCTTTAAGTCATGATGTTGGGACAGTTTTCATTGCTGGTTTTAGTTTTATTTTTTAGTTTTTAAGTTGTATTTAATTAGTTTTGATTTTTTCATGTATTTTAATGTAAGTTTAATTTTATATTACTTGTTTTGCTCAAGATGGTTCTTAGACATAGAGCCGAAGTATTCGTTTGGTTTTGCCTAACTTTCACTGTCTCCAATAATTCTTCATTATGTTACCTATTGTTATTCATGGGATGCAAGGGGTGTTGTCTGCAGGGGAAAAAAAGGGGGTTAGAAATTAAGTTGTTGTTTTTTCTAGAATATGGTCATATTATTGTCGAATGTAACAGAAGTTCGCATCAAGGCCGTGCCCAGGGTTTTTTTGGAGGATGTTTCACTCAAAAAAAAATTGGAGGGGGGGGGGGTTACAAAAAAAACTCAAAAACGCATACAAAATTTGCTTATGTCCATTTTTGTTACGTTTTTACGAGTCTAACATTCTGGGACCCCCCCCGGATACAGCCTCGGTTTGCGGCCTTTTTTTAATATTTGTATCCTGAGATAGTTGAAAGTGATTGGGGTGAAAACTCTATAAACATTTATGCTGTAAAAAAATGCTCCGGGATCATACCCAAATAGTTCCGTCTATGTTTACAAAAAATACTAAAGGTATGACTACGTCCTGAGATCACACTGGATACACAGGACATTTGACGAAAAACGAAGTGAAAAAATATCAATTAAGAATGCAATCTAGGAGGATTTTCCGGGAAATTGCCGTTGTTCGGTTTCTCTCTCTTTTTTTTCCTTTTTTGTTCTTTTTTATCTCTTTTTTTGTCGAATTTTTGTCGAAAGATTTAACTGTTGATGATGTTGGTACTTTGTTCAGTGTGTTCAGCCTTTCAAGATCTAAGTAGAATAGATCTACTTTTAGATGTTTCGTTATTCATTTTTTAATTTATTATCTAACGCACTTAATTGACAGTATTGAAATTGATTAAGCTTCATTAATGATTCATATGGGTATGTCTTGTAAATTCCTATCAAGATGTGGGTTTGCACAAACATTTTATCTAAATAGCTTCACAGATCTAATAGTAAAAAAACAAACGTAAAAAAAAATGAAATACAAATCTAATTTTATTTTGAAGTATAGAAACCCTAGTGCTTTATTTATTATCAATTAGATTTTAATTCCATTCCAGGCTTCCACAAAAACAAATTATTTGCATAGCCCACTCTGCGCAAGCTAAGAGTTTTTTTTTTTTTTTTTTTTAAGTTTGCAGATAGATTTTCGCTGTAATGATATCCTTTCTGAAAATATTTCATATATGATATGACACGTGCGCAAGAAAACATCCCTTCAGGCCTGTGCCCCCCCCCCTGTTATCTAGAATTATTTCCTGTATTTTCTTTAGTTCGCTATCTGTTTTGCCTTTTCTCGAATCCCCCCCCCCCCCTCAGAAAAAAAAATTTATGTAGGCTCATAAAAAAGCTTTAAAAATGGGATCCATCCAAAATGATGAGCAAAATTCTTGTATCATTTTATATCAATTATTATATACTTATTATAGAAATGTACGGCAATTGCTTCTAATCTGATTAATTGTCTGCTAAAATGTGGTTTACAGTAACATGGATTGACTTAAATTAACCGTTGTCAGTGAAGGAATATCTCTGCAAAAAAGCTTCGCTTACAAGTTCTTTTTATCCCAGGTACGTCGAGACCACACCTGCCTCTCCTTCAAACAATCAATAGCCATATCAATTATATTATATTATAAATAGCATAGACTTGGCTGTATATAGGGGCATAGTAGTAATTTTTTGGTAATTTTTGTCCGTAAGAAAGGATAAATAGCATCCAAGCGAAAATAGTACCTTATATTGACGAGAATCTTAATATCTTACAGAAATTACTTAAGATATTACTCATAGATTGTATTTTATAATTGATGGTTTGAAACCCTTTGTCTATGAGGACAGGCGGTTTGAGTCCTGAGAAATATTCAGGGGGGGGGGGGGGGGTAATCCAATCCCTCTGAATGCACCCATGCCTAACTGAAATACACAATAAAGTAACGCACTGAATACATATGATTCGAGCAGCCGTATGGTAAATAAGATTAATGAAAATGTAACAAAATCTGCTACTTCTATTCTGGAAGTTATCTTCTGTATGTTCAAGTAATATGCTGTCCTAGTTAACTTTGCAGTCTAGTAATGTCATCTCACTTTTACTAAAAGCTAGATTGCGCTTTAATCGCTAGAAATCGATCTTCGTATGTGCTCTGTCTCATTAGCTGCGTTCGTTTTCGTCATCCATCGTTCTTAGTTCTACTCAGACCTCCTCGGTTTTACTCTTATATTGCTCTTATAGTTCTGTATGCAATTATATACTATATACTATACATTATAGTTCTTATATTACTCTTATAGTTCTACTAAAATATCCTCGGTTTTACTATTATCTTGCGTTTTATTTCACTGTTCTAAAAACGTCGTTTTAACTGAAAAAACGCCTTATAAGTATTAGCCAGATAGAATTTCAACCACAACGAAATGGAAAGGATTCTTCTGGATGCAGCAAGAGAAGTGTTTCTAGAAGAGGGAAGAGACTCTGACAATGAAATCCCATCCACGAAATGTACCAAGTTAAACAAGTCAATGCTGGTAGTCGATTCATGCATGGTTTTCGATTTTAAAACTTGGCGCTCAAAAGTAAAACTATAGTAGTGAAAAGGGGTACGATGCTCAATTCGCCATTCTAAAGAACGGCTTTTAAGCGCAAAATAAAACTGAGGTTTTAGAAACAAACGGCTTATTAATAAAATCGAGGATCGGATTTTGATAAAACGGCGAAAATGACCGCAGGAAATGTCTTAATTGAACAGATAGCCTGAAATCCTTATGTATTTAGAATTTGTTAGATGGCGTTAAAGCATTGGTTGCTATTTAATGTATAATTTATAAATACGTTTTAAACTGTCATGGTCTTTATTATTTTTTTTATAAGCGAAGTTACAAGTTACTGTCGGGAGATAAAATTAACCTACAACTGAAAAGGGAAGGACGAATCTTAACTCTTTGCATTGCTAGGCTAAACAGGTTTTAAAAGAAGTTCAAAACATATTTCTTCTAAGAATGTGCTTGACAATCGTTAAAATTTGCAATTTGACTCACTGACAAAAACTTCACCTTCACCAAACTTCAACTTCACCAAATAATAATATTACTCCTGCATATATGTTACTATTAATCGGGAAATGGGAGAGGATGCGTCTACCCAATTTATAAGAATTTAGAACGGCCTGAGTCATCAGAATCCTCAAGTCCGCAGTTCTATAGATAATGAGCAAGCGTTTGACTCACCCGATAGAAGAGCTTTAGCGAAGGTCCTATCCTTGTATGGTATACAATATAAATACATCAAAGTGATTTTAAGCTATGTACAAGCTATGATTAAAGTGATTAAAGCTATTTACGGAGAATAACGTTGCTGACGTTAAAGGTAGGGAATGAGTTTGTGGCTGCTATCGTGTTGAATCAGAAGTTAAGTAGGGTTACGTTCTATCCCATTTATACGGATCGGTTGATGGACTTTCCCTAAGGAATGCAGCAAAGGCTATGGGAGAGCATGGAATCAAATTGGGAGGTAATGTCCTAGACTTAGACTATGCTGTTCATTTCAGCGTCCTAGATGAAACTGTTTGCAACATAAATGGTTTTTTGGAGGTTTTGAGAGTTCAAGCTGCGAGAACGGGTTTTATTTTTCACAGGTGAAAAAGTTTGAAAGAATAGAAATATAAGTCTGTGAACCAAGATTAAAGTATGGGAAGAGACATTGATCACCGGTGGTCAAGTATGCTTCTTAAGCGTGGGTGCTCTGAAAGACAGTGGAGGATTTGTCCAATTTTTTCCAGAGAAATTAT